>NC_142808.1:9040699-9191248 GCF_049724085.1 Artemia sp. Qi Xiang Cuo | reverse complement strand
AAGGCTTGGAATAAGTGAAGATGAAAAGGTGACGTTGGGTAATGAAAAGATTGATCAGGTAGTACTATTAGTAAAGATGGTGAGACCAGTGAAGATGTTAAAAGTAGAATAGCCAAGGCTCAGGGTGTTTTCTCACAATACAAAAAAGTTTGTAAGAAAAGGAAGATTAGTCTGCAAACCAAGATTAGAATATTAGAAGCTACAGTGATGACAGTAGCCAAATATGACTCTGAAGCATGGACGCTCCGAAAAGCGGATGAAGATTTGCTAGATGTTTTCCAGAGAAATTGCTTAAGGATTGTTCCGGGTACTCGGCTGACTGACCGTATTTCAAACAATAGGCTATTCGAAAAATGTGGTTCAATACCGCTCTCAAGGGCTATAATGAAAGAAAGGTTGAGGTGGTTAGGGCACGTTGTGCGGATGAAGGATGACAGATTACCGAAGATTGTTCTTTTCGGCCAACAATCCAGGGCTAAACGGAAAGCATGTTGTCCCCGTCTGGGGTGGGAGGACGTCATAAAGAAAGATTTAAAGGAAATGGGAACTTCGTGGGCGGGTGTAAAAAGGGAGGCTTTGAATAGATTGGGGTGGAGGAGAAGTGTGCGTAGCTATGTTGGCCTCAGGCGGCTTGGTGCTGCGGTGAGTTGTTAGTAGTATATATATATATATATATATATATATATATATATATATATATATATATATATATATATATATATATATATATATAAGTAGCGGATCCAGGGGACGAGGGGGCGTGCGCCCCCTAACATAGTCTAAAGTAGTGTTATTCTTTAAATTAACGCAAGTTTGCGTTCTCCCAACGCAAGTTTATCGGATCAACCTATTTTGCGCCTCCCCTAAAAAAAATCCTGGATCTGCCCCTGATAACTTACAGGCTAGATTCGGAATTACAGTACTTGTTGACTTCAAGTTCGATATGCAAAATATTACAAAACGAGCAAACACTTACAACTTTCTTTCTTATCTTCTTAATGCATGTCGTAGATTCTACTACTACTACTACTAACAACTCACCGCAGCACCGAGCCGTCTGAGGCCAACACAGCTACGCACGCTCCTCCTCCATCCCAATCTAGTCTCCCTCTTTACACCTTCCCAATTCCGTTAAATCCTTTTTTAATGACATCTTCCCACCCCAACCGCGGACGACCTATGCGGAGGTCAACACAGCTACACACGCTCCTCCTCCACCCCAATCTATTCAAAGCTTCCCTTTTTACACCCACCCACGAAGTTCCCATTTTCTTTAAATCCTTCTTTATGACGTCCTCACACCCCACACGAGGACGACATGCTTTCCGTTTAGCCCTAGACTGTTTGGCCAAAAAGGACAATCTTCGGCAATCTGTCATCCTTCATCCACAGGACGTGCCCTAGCCATCTCAACCTTTCTCTCACTGTAGACCTAGAAAGCGGGATTGAACCACACTTTTTCGTACAGCCTACTGTTTGAAATACGGTCAATCATCCGGGTACCCAGAACAATCCGTAGGCAATTTCTCTGGAAAACACCTAGCAAATCTTCATCCGCTTTTCGGAGCGCCCATACTTCATATTTGAGCCCTGTCATCATTGTACCTTCCAGTATCCTAATCTTGGTTTGCAGACCTATCTTCCTATTGTTCCAAACTCTAGGAGTTTGGAAGTCTCTAGAATCGTCAAATACCGTATACACCATTTCGACAAAATCGGTGACAAAGACCCGTGTTTGGGATTTGACTTAGGGGAAGGTGGGGTTTACCAAAGAAAGGTTTGTCATAGATCCCCAATAACCGTGAGTGTGAATGTTTCTGTAATTTATAATTCAGGAAGAAGAGGAGCATGTTCAAACCACTAAAATGGCCTGAGGAGACTTATGGCCTGAGGGGGCCTTGAGGAGACGTAGTCTGCAGACTTCTGTAATAAATCTAGAAAGAAAAAAACACTTACCCATCTTTACTAGTATCAGCAACCGAACCAATTACACGAACGGCATCTGGATTGTAGTTTAGATGTTGATAAAGTCCAAGAAAGCCTCTAACAAAGTCAGTCGTTGTCATATACTTTTCCCCATTTTTGACAGTTGAAGCATACTATATAATAAAGAAAGGTGCTACTATTAACTAACCAACAGTGATCTATGGATTATAAAAAAGAAAGGATAAAAAAAATCACAAAATCAGCTGCCGGGACGAAAGGACAAAAACTAACAAATTTAGCACAATATTTTAAGAAATTAAATCCTTTTTTCTAAACTGAGTGTCTATTGTAATACAAATTACAAATTAGTTTCTAATATAATTAGTTACTAATTAGTTAGTAATTAATATAATTAGTTACTAATATAAATACAAATTAGTTTCACTTGTCAATGACCTGAAAAACGGGTTAATAAAGTACGTCACAGTTGTTCAATAGCTAAACAAAATACCCTGTTGTTTGCCAGAGAGTGGGAGAGGGGGGGGGTATGCGAATCCAGGGGCAATTTACTATGGAGCGGGGTGGGCATTCCCCGTCAAAACTCAAGTTTGCCCCCCTCCAGCTGAAATTCAGTTTCTGCAAAAAATCTTGTCAAAACTAAGATAAGCCTGCATAATTCAAGTATCCAGAGAAACAGGTCAGTTTTCTTTAGTTCACTGTCATTTTCACTTGATTTGGGAAAATTGGCTCTAACTTTGCCCCCCCCCCCAGGATTTACAATCAAATTTCCAATTCAATGCAAAGACTAAAACGTAGAAAAAATGAATAAGGATGCGTCAATTAATAACTAATGAGATTGCTAGACTCTTATCAACAGAAAAATAATTTGGCTTCAATTTCTTTTTGCAATAAGGGGGTTGTCAGGTGCAAGAATGTATCCAGGATTTTTTTTTTTTGGGGGGGGGGGATGTTTTGCACAGAAAAACTTTAAAAATGCATAGAAAATTTGTGTATAAACGTTTTTGTTACGCTTTTACGAGTCAGTCAAAAATTTTGGAGGGGGAAGGGGATGGCAAATCAGGTAGCCCCCCTCACCTAGATACGGCCTTGGTCAGATGACTGACTCTATTTTTAACCTATTTAAGAGCGTTACGACACTAGAAAGATTGAGAAACGATTATATAAGGTAAAAATCATGGTTGCAACAATACCTGCAAACTAGTAAAGAGCAAACAATAGCCCATAGTAACAGAAAATTTTAAATCGCATGATCTAGGTAAGTGTCTGGTGAAACATAATTCTCAATAAATACTAATTCAGGATTAATAAACATTACTAGATTCAATCGGCTAATAATTTGTAATTGTGAAAACAAAGCACCATCGTTGAAAGCCATGAGCTGGGTTTGTACAACCTCCCCCCCCCCCCATCTTTAAAAAGAAGGAAAATCACTTTTTTGTCTAGGTAGCAGCGGTGTTTCAATTTTTTCGCCATTGCTATCACATTACTGGTGAGAAAATTAAGGGCTCATTTGAAAGCTAACGTCCATATCTACAAGCCTTTTACAAATTTATTTTCGATAGCGTCAGATTAAAGCGCCATATGATGCCAAAAAATGCACTTTTTGGTGCCCAATGTTGGGATGAGAAGGAAACGTAACGTGCACCATCCTTGAAACCCTTCTTGGAGGATTGTGATCCCCTATCATGGTTGCTGCAGCAACCGCAATCGCAATCTGACTCAAGAGCAAACGGCAGCCCATAATAACCGAAATGTTTAAAATGGGCTTTCGAAAACTAGCGAAAAGATTCTCAATTGACACTAATCTGGAAATAAAAACTATTACACGGATTCGAAAGAACTATAAGTTTTAATAATGCAAATTTTGAAAATTTTGAAAAGGGCCATGATATTAATCAATCTCCCCGCCCATCAACAGAAATAACCCTACAGGTATAGGATACACTCTTGAAGAATATTCTGCTTACCTTTTCAAAAACTGCTTTTAACTTCTCTGTGTCTGCTCGCTTTAAATAATTACTAATCTAAAAGAAAAACAAAATATATTCTTAATTTGTCATAAATTCAGTTTACTAAAAACATTCATATTTATATATCAACAATGACAATCATCCCCAAAGAGTCAAACATTTGATTTTTACAAATGCACTGAAAAGAACTTGAAAGCATTTGCTGATAAGGGCTTTACTAGTTGTTTTAGCCTCACAAAAGTTACAGCTCAAAAACCTAGAGACGAAGGGATTTCCCATGCTATGAAGTATTTTGAGCAAGACAATGTTGTTTTTTTTAAATCTCTGATCGGCTGACCCGATAAAATATATTATTTTAAAAGGTGTATAAAGGGTATTAATTCAAACGGTTTCTGAACCAAAGTTTCTATGAAATAAAAAAAAATAACAACAATAAAAAACAAAAGAACGAAAAAATATTTAAAGCGGGTTCACATTAACGAATGGACAAAGGTGAATCACTGAACATGATAATGTATCAAACCCCTGACTGAAAAGGTGAAAATGGATGAATTTTATTGTCCATCTTTAACAGTACAAAGACAGTAAAGAATGTACTAAAGCATAATGAACGAAAACAGCAGATACGGCTAATGAACGAACAACTTAAATTAATACATCACTAGTTATAAAAAAAAAAAAAAAAAAAAAAAAAAAAAAAAAAAAAAAAAACAGCAGAAAGCAAGGGCGAGACTGTGTACATAAAAAAGACATCTTTTACGAACTGCTGACTATTCCTTTGACTTTAGGAACCTTTCCCTCCTGATGAAGATCACAGCTAAAGCATCGTCAAGTCCATAATGTGTGCTGACATCTATCAGTTTCTTCGCCAGAGGGGGAGGCTTAGCGAGCATCATGCAAACTTATAAAAAGCACTTCGGACCGAGTTTGTTGATTTTTGGCCACCCATCTGAACATGATTTGGCCGGACCGCTAAACACAACGGACCGAGTCTGTTGATTTTTGAATTTGATCAACTGTTTTGTTCTAATCAAAAGCAAACATGGATCAGAAAAGTGACAGACTAAAATGAGGGGGGGGGGGAGGGGTAGCGAAAGAGGGGTAAATTCGTTCCTGAATACAGCAGTTATATATTGGCTTGCAAGACAGAATCATCCCATGTAAAGCCACCATTTAATAGGAAGGATGGCAATGAGTAGGTGAAAATTTTGCATAAGCAAAGAAGGAATTGAACCTCCTTCAATAATAAATGAGACAAGTTACAGATATTATTTTGGCAATAGCTCCGTATTTTACACTATTAAAATCTTTTTTTTTCTGAAAAAAAAGTTTATAAACTTATTAATGAATTATACAATTAATTCTTAAGTGATTCTTTTGCAATGACCAAACTCAACTCTCTTCCAAGCCTGAGAAGTAAGTAGCGGTAGTGGTTCGAGGTCTGGGTGGGGGGGAGGAAGATGACCTTCCCCCAGTTTTTCTAACATTTGACATTAAATTCTTTTTATATTATGTTTATACACCCCTGTGGTATTTCTTGCCCCTTTCCCTCGATTATGACGTTTGCAATTGCTACTGGTAAGTAGTTTGGTGAATATATTATAAAAAAATTTCTTATAAGTGGAAGGGATTATAATCCTTTTCTTTTATAGTGATTTGGCTACAAAAATTGAAACTTTAACTTTGGCACATATTCCATTTATAATTGACTGCAAACAAGTAAATTAAAGAGGCAAGGTCTTTGATCACATATGCTTGAGCAAGTGGGTAGCCTTTAAAAACAAAATAATTAATCACCATGGATTAGTTGTCTGTATGATAATAAGTGGTATTAATTTAAATAAGATTTCTTAAAAAAGACAGAGAAGGTTTGGCGAATTTGGCAAAAGTTTCCACAAATTTGCAAGTTCTTTTAACTTTGATACAATTACGAAAAAAAAATGGATTAATAGTACGAGAATGGGAGTTTAATTTCTTTCTAAATTTAGGATGAGAAAAGACTCTAGGAAGAGAAAATAGAGTTTTCTATAAAGCAGATAGCATTCATCTAGCAATACATAGAAATACAAGATAGCAATACATAGATAAAAATAAATATATAGTAGGTAGGGACAGGCACGTGCGCAGGAATTTGTTTCGGGGGGGGGGGGGGAGGGCAAATCCTTCAAACCCATTATTCTGTGAGAAAAATAAGAAAATTATGGGAAAATGAAAAAAATCGTAAGATTTCGGGGGGGGGGCGGGCCCGGAGGCCCCCCCTGCGTACGTCCCTGGGTAGGGACTAGCATTGGCTGATGTATTTATGCACAAAAACAATGGCCAGAAAATAATTCACAGCAGAGATTTTCTAAACTAAATTAGCACTTAATAATAGGAAAATATACAGCAAAAATTACACTAATTATAAAATAAACCAACCATGGGAAAAAGACAAACTAAGCAGCAAGAACAGAAATCAAAGAAGGAGAAATAAAAAGTTACTTAAAACATTAAAGCATCCCCAACTGAAGCAAAATAGAAACAAGCAGATTCACAATAGCCACACTATTTATTAACTAAATTCAAACAGCAGTTTACCCAATGAGATAGATGTATTTGAAAAAACAACTGAAGTTCTTTTTAATCTACTATCTTCACTGCAAGTTACGAAAAGAACAAACCGTGGCATTTGTTAGATGTGAACTGATTTTATGGAAAAGCCAGACCACGGCCATGCTAAAGGTAAACATTAGCCTATACTTCTAGGCTAAAAGGTTGGTAGGATTTCATAACCCTTCAATATTGGATTTAAGCAATAAACCAATGCTGCTATACCAACCGTGGCATTTGTTAGATGTGGACTGATTTTATGGAAAAGCCAGACCATGGCCATGCTAAAGGTAAACATTAGCCTATACTTCTAGGCTAAAAGGTTGGTAGGATTTCGTAACCCTTCAATATTGGATTTAAGCAATAAACCAATGCTGCTATACTCTGCAGTACAGAATCAAGTGAAAAATATAATTCATAGCTGGTGCAAAGAGCATTGGCAACTCATTATGACAGGAAACTTTTCACATGAGCTAAATAGGAATTGAAGCCACTAGCACCAGTGACAGCATTACCCAGCACTGGTGCTGGCATTACCCAGCAGAACTAGACACATTCCAAGCAAGCTCAATTCGACTTTGATATAAGTTGGATTCCAACGCAAGGTCAGTTAACATCAAATTTATTGATAGTAGGCAAAATCTTTTGTTTCAAATTGTTAAATATATTATTACTACGACTAACAACTCACTGCATCACCAAGTCACCTGAGCCCAACACAGCTACGCAAGCTTCTCCTCCATCCCAATCTATTCAAAGCCTCCCTCTTTACGCCCTCCCAAGAAGGGTACTTGTTATAAACAAAAAACACAACCAAGAAGTATAGTTAGGCAAGTCCTAATGAAATATAACCTTTAGTTTATATTTGGGCAATATATTTGCAATTTACGGGGAGGGGTAAAGTATTTGGACAGCACCCCTAACCTTCCCCCCACCCATAATGTGTAATATATAGACCAAATTATACAAGTCCAATGCATTCTGTCATCCATCATTTGTTTTTGTGGCTATGAAACCAGTTTTCTGAGATCTAACCTAAGCGTAATTCTCGAGTGTGTTTTGTTTAATTAACAAGTACCACAGGAGGTTCTAATTTCCCTTGAATATTTCCTTTGCGACCTCCTCCACTGCATTCAGGGAAGACTTGCTTTTCGTTTGGCCCTGGATGGTTGGCTAACAAGGACTCTGGTAGTCTTTCATCCTTCATCTGCAGAATATGCCCTAGCTATCTCAAACTTTCTCTCATTATAGCCCTAGAAAGTGGGATTGAACCACATTTTTTTTGTACATCTTACTGTTTAAGAAGCAGTCTATCAGGCGGGTACCCAAAATAATTTCATAGGCATTTTTTATATTGATTATAAAAGTTTCTATTTAATATTAATTCCAAAATAGTTAGGGTTAAAAATGCAGAGCATGAACAGTTTTTTTTTTAAATGTACACAAATATGCCTGTTGCACATATTTGACAGATTTATCTTTTGCCCAAAGTAAAGCAGAAGTAACATGAGATTTAAAAAAATAATTGGACTTATATTTTGCTTAGCTTTTTACCATCAACTTTATGATTTTGATGGGTAACACCAGATGTCAATGGTGGGTTTTATTTTTCACTCAGAAAGACTTGAGTTGCCTCTTTTATCAGTTCTCCAGACTCTTATAGCTAGTCAAATGTTTGACCAGGTATATGTTTAAAACTTATATTTTATATATACCTCAAATGCTTAAAAACTGTGGTTTTTAGAAGGAAAGCCAAAACTTACAAACTCAAAATTTGAGTTTAAGCACAAGTACAAGCGACCACTGTCATCAAATTGCCCAACCACATACTGAAGGGAATCGCCAGGTTATAACTGATATTGGAAAGGATAACATATATATGTGATCAAAATGATTTCAGCAACTGTTTATACTTTCAATAACCCTGCAAAGCAAGATTAGAAAATATGACAGTGGTCAAGTGTGGTTCTGAACTGTGGACACTGAAATATAGAGAGGACTTTCTAGATATTTTCCAGAGAAACTGTCTATGGATTGTTTTGTGTACTCATCTGACTGACAATATTTCAAACAGTGAGCTGCACAAAAAATGTTGTTCAGTACTGCTTTCTAGGGCTAAGATGGGAGAAAAGTTGAGATGGTTAAGACATATTTTCCAGATGAAGGATGATTAATTGCCAAAGATTGCCCTTGTTGGCAAACCATCTAGGACCAAACAAAAAGCACATTGTCCCCAAATGCTGCAGGAGCATGTCATAATGAAAAGTTTAAGGGGAATTAGAAGTTTTTGGAGGGTGTAAAGAGGGAGACTTTGAATAGATGAGGAGGAAGGAGGATCATGTGTACCTGTGTTGGCTTCAGGTAGTTTGGTGCTGCAGTGAGTTGCTAGTAGTAGTAGTGAGTAGTAATGAGTAGTAGTAGTAAGTTGCTAGTAAATAATGTTTTAAAAACGAATAAAAACAAGCTAAATTTTTACGCTTTTTCATCAATTCTACAAATGAACAATACAAAGTATCTACAGTATTTATTTCCACTCATAATTGGTACGGTACATCAAGTTAAGTCAGGAACTGCAAGCCAATAAGAGAAGCTTTCCCAGAACCATCTACCCAAACAACCACATGTATACTCTAAAAATTGTGATACCTCTCTTTCACATGATGCTTTCTTTACTGAGCCAATGTCTGGAACCTTTTGAAATAAATCATTATTAGCATAAAATTAGAAAAAATTCAGTCTTATGGTGGCAAACTTAAACCTGTCAAGTTTGAAGCACAACTTCACCACCAAGCCTCATTTTTTCTCACATAAACTGACACTCAATTAATCTATTTTACACCATATAGATAGCAAACACTTCCAATAGTCAATACTTTCCTGAATGGCCAGCTTTGGGACTTTTGTCTCTTCCAAGACTAATAAAACTAGATTAGGCTAATAATGATTTCTTAAATCCTCTGGAGTCAAAAACAAGAAATTAAGTCCCATAAACCTTGCTGTGTTTGCTTCCTAGCTTCTCCTATTTTATGGCACACTCAGAATTTATTTTAGTGACAAAACTTTAAGGAAACTCAGATATTTGGACATTCAAACTTATGGCAAACCCAAACACCACTGTCAATGTATTCAAGGTGGTTGTTTTTAATATATATATATATATATATATATATATATATATATATATATATATATATATATATATATATATATATATAAAAATTGGTTTCTGGATTTAACAATTGTTGTAAAAAGATATTTTCTGCTCAAAGGGATATTTTGATCCCTCTGAAAGTGAAATCCTTGCTATACCACTAGATGAATGTTTTTATTATACTTTACCATTGCCTGAAGGCTTTAGTACTAAGATGAACTAAGTAAAAAAGGTCACAGTGAAAGCTTTCAGCAAAGCCAGTTATAGTTCTTACTGTAAGAACAGTTTTGTTTAGTAAGCCTATTTAACACAGCTTTGGGATTAGCTACAAACATGTTGTTTTTTAAAGCATATTATGGATCCATAGCACAAAAAAATTGCTTCACTGATTTCACAAAATTCACTTCTCTAATTAAAACCAGTCAATTGCTGGAATCCATGGCTTATTTAAATCATTTAAAAACATGTGTAAGTAATGAGTAAATAGGTTACTCTTTTGAGTGTGTTAGCTTTGCTTGGCATGACCATGCTAATAGAAACTGAAACCACATAAAAATTTTAAACCTTATTTTTTAAAAGGCATTCATATGTTGGTGTAATAGTAAGCCAAAAATAAGTTTTATGCTATTTTGTTAGTATGTTAGTTTTATGTTAATTTTTTTACAAATGCTTTTAACCTTATAAATCTGGTTTAAATGAAGATAATGAGGCTGAAAACACTTCCTTGGTCCTCATTTTGGTCTGTATTTTCTTCTGTGAAAGTTTTATGTTATAACACAAATTTTTCTGAATTAAACCAAAGCTCAACGCAATTTGGAGGGAGAAGAGGTGGAGGTGATACTCCAAAAGACCTTCCAGGCCACAACTTAGGTCCCAGATCTATTCCTGAAAGTTTCATTGACATGAGACAACTAATTTCCCAGATAAAAAAAAAAAACATAATTGAGAATTTTACCACTATCACCAAAAGCACTTGAGTTAGGCAAATGATACTTTCAGGGATGAATTATCCACTACATAGCTAATGTAGAAAGAATTGTTTATATACAAGTTAAAACCAGATGCCAATAAATTATATATGAAAACATTTTTCCAGTCATCTAGGTGGCTAATATATAAGATGTTGCCTAGTAAAACCTGGACTAGTTTGATAGGAACTTCAATTAGTCAACTGATTGGCTAAAATAAAAGCACTAGAGAATTTACATAAATTTTGGAAATAGCTAGCAAGTTGGCTATGAAGATAGTACCTACTCCTTCTGCTCATTGCCAAAGGGCAGTGACCTTTTACAATCTTTGAAATATAAAAGTGAAACATTGATAAATAGATCTGCTGAAATGAGACAAAAAGAGAGTGTTTAGAGCCTTATACCTTTACTTAATCCCAATTTATAAGGTTTTAAATTTTTGTAAATGTATATTGAATTTGGGGGGGGTGATATGGTTTAGACCACTGCTAAAACAATAGTAATTTTGTTTTCCAAAATTACATCCAATGAAAAAGAGACTGAAAACTGAAATCAGTGTTAAATGCTTTTGGTCAATAGGTCACCTGTCATTATATATATATTCCATTATAAATATATATATATATATATGAGAGAGAGAGATGGCAGTCCCAATCATATCTTGAAGATTTAGCATACCATTCTTTGTCAGGTCTCCTTTTGAAAGCCTCGGGTGAAGGAATGGTATCAAATGTTCCATCATTGATAAATCTTTGGCTGAAAAAACCTTGTCTGATTCTGAGGTTGACTGAAGACTTATGAAGCTTACTCAAGTGAATTCAAGTTTGTTTTTGATTTGCAAGCTGTGAAAAAAGCTTGTTTTTGGTTTGGTTGTGTTATTTTTGTGTTAGTAGAAAACAATGAAGATGGAAACAAAATTGCTTATACATACTAACTAACCTCAAAAATGAAATTTAAAAGTTAGTTTTGAGGTCAAACTAACCTCAAAAATGAAATTTAAAACCAAAGTCAGATGTCATTAGTTACAGTTGCTCAACCACAGCACATAATTTTGCAACATGTTTGAAAGGAGAAACAAAATTCATTTTATTTGTTTTCTTTTCTTTCTCTAATCTTATCTTCTTATTTTTGTTGATTTTAAAGAAGATAGTCTGCTCATTCATTTCAAAGAAGATGGCCTGCTATAATAATAAATAAAAAAAAAAGGAGTTTTTATGATCAACCAAAGTACTGCAAAAAAAAAAACAAGCCAGTCAGTCACTCACTAGTATCCAACAAAAGCAGCCAAAAGTTTTTGGATTTGTTTGCTAATTGTGGGTATTGGCAAGTGACATTTGGTGTTAGGCTTTAATCCTTCTAATTTTGGCTTTTATTGATTTTATTTATCATCTAATTTTGGCTTTTATTTGTTTGCCTTTCTTGTTAACTCTCTGCATTGTTCTGGTTTTATTTGTCTTTCCACATTTTTTGGCATTTACATTGATAACATTTTTTGGTCTACACTGAAGAAGGGAGGCAGTTGTCCTCCTGAAATGTTCACTTTTTTGCAGTATTTTTGTTGGACCTAGTGTTTTGATCAATTGTATTTCACAAACCTTCCTAGTCATTTCAAACTATACACCAAAGCAACTGACTTGCTTTGGCATTCTCATTGGAGCAACTCTATTAGCTTCTGTGATCTATAAGATTGGTTACAACAATTGTAGATATTGATTTTGTTGTTTTTATTTCTTAATTTTGGATTTTATTTGTTTTTAGGTTATTTTAGTTTTTATATTTGTTTCATCAGTGTTGAAAACACCTTGTTTTCATACAAATGAATATCTGCATAGTTTCAGTTTTTATTTTTCTTTCTACTGGCCATAGTCCTGTTTGTTTGTTCAAGATTGATATTTTAGCTTAAGATTTTTCATTAAAATCCTTGCTACAGTAGACTGACATAAGTGCTACCTTCAACTTTTATCCCAGTCTAACTATGCAAAGAAGGTAAAAAATAGATTCAACGTCCAATTTGGGGTAGTACTCAGATATTACTGACCTGCAAATAAGGTGAATATACCACTTGATGTCTTTTTATGCTCTTTCCAAATATAATAACTGCTTTACTCAGAAATTTGGCATAAACCTAGGATTCCAGCCACACATAAGGAAACATGTTAAGAAAACAATTCTTACTTCATAATATTGTCTTAGGGATTATTCTGCATAATATGCAGAATAATCCCAGTTAACACATTTTGCAGGGACCTTTATCTTCACTTCTTTCCTTATTTTTCTATCACATTTCTAAACATTTGGGTCTATTCTCAAAATCTTGAAAACCATTTATAAACAAATGCCCAAACACCCTCTAACCTAACTTAACCAAATTAATCACTGCTTGTCTATTGATATGCTTTTATGAGAAATAATTAGATGATACTGATCATGTTTAATTAAATATACAGAGTACTTGAAAATGGGAAAATGCAGTTGAATCCATGTTTACTTTTCCAAACTTTTTTTAAAAAAAATCATACAACAGTGAAAGAAGTGAAGGTAAAGGTTCTCCCCCTGCAAAATGTGATAGCTAGGATTATTCTGCATATTATAAAGTAGGATTTTTTTGTCACATGTTTCCTTATGTGGTGGACCAACCCTAGACTTACACACAATTCTTACTTCATAATATGCAGAATAACCCTATTTAACACATTTTGAAAGGGGAGAACCTTCATCTTCACTTCTTTCCTTGTATTTTGGGTTTCCTATTGCATTTCTAAATGTTTGCATCTATTCTCAAAGTCTTGAAAATCATTTATAAACAAATGCTATCTAACCTAACCTAACTGAACCTAATGTACCACTAGTTGTGTATTGATATGTTTTTGTGAGAAATAATTAGATGGCACTGATGGTACTTAATGCAGTTGAATCTATGTTTATTTTTTAGAATTTTATTAAAAAAATTGTACAACAGTGAAAGAAGTGAAGATAAACATTCTCCCCCTGCAAAATGTATTAACTAAGATTATTCTGCATATTATGAAGTGGTTTTTTTTTTCTTAACATGTTTCCTAATGTATGGCAGGAATCCTAGGCATATACCAGAAATGCAATTTTAAGCCCTTTACAAATCTTCAAAGAAGATTCCTTTTTTTCTTATTGCTGTTAGTGTCACTCTTCTTTAAATTGGTATCCCCATAAATTGAATTGATTGAGATAAAATCAAGAACTAGAAAAACACAAGAAATAGGAAAATAAAAGAAACATTTGGGAAATATATAGTTGTGGCTATATATTTGCACACGAGGGATAAAGTATAGTATCCCTACTATGTATCCCTACATCCCTATCCATACCACCTACCTTTATCCCTACCATGGGTAGAGATAAAGTATAGTAGAACTATATTTGAAATGTGTTGACTATGGTTATCCTACATATAACAAAATATGAATTATTATTCTTAACCCTTTTATGTAGCCAAAAATAAGAGAAAAAGGTATAATCTTTGAGGGTCTGTAAAGGGGATAAAATTGAATTTCCATGTAAAGCAATTATTGCATTAAGAAAGATCACAAAAAAGACATCAAATGATAAATTCATTTTATCTGTAGTTTGGTATTATAAACTGCACTAAATTTACCAATTCCTTTTGGTATGCTGTTCCCAAATAGGCATAACCAATTACTTGCAAATGCACTCCCACCCCCTACAGATCTTACACATAGCCCAAGAAGTAACTGAAAACTAAAGAAAAAACACTAAAACAAAGAAATTCTTACTTTCTAATATCTCAAAGCTTTCTACTAGGCTAGTCAGATTATCATGTTTCTTTCTATTACTAACCTATATACTTTCTTAAACCAGTCAATTTATAGGTGTCCCTATAATTTAGCTAGGATGAAAGTGAAAACATCATTTGATGCCTTTTTTTATGCTCTTTCATAATACAATAATTGCTAGTCACAATTTGCATCTTGAGCCCTTAAAGGGTCCAAAGGTATTTCATTTTGGTAACCACACAAAGAAGGTATAACCTAACCTGCAAGATACTTTATTTTCAATTCAAAGCCTTTCCCTACCATTTCAAGTTTTTCAAATGCTGTTGACAAAAATAGGCTAGTGCTAAATTTTGTGATTTGAAACTTTGCTGTTGACAAAACAGGGTTTATATTTGCACATTAGGGGGTGGGTAAAGTTCATGGTAATTTGCAGTGGGCCATATAATTTAGCTATGATGAAAGTGAAAACATCATTTGATGTTTTTTTATGCTTGTCATAATTCATATAAAATACCTTCAGGGCCCCTATAAGGGCTCAAGGTGTAATTTTTGCTGGAAGCGATTATTGTATTATGAAAGAGCATACAAAAAAGGTATCAAATGATGTTTTCACTTTCATCCTAGCTTGGCCTACATTATAAGGCCACCAAGAAATTTATGCTACCCTTAAATCATTTGGTAAATTTCTACCAAATCATATTATTGACTTATGCATAAAGTAAATATACCACTCAATGCCTTTTTTGGTAAAATTCTACCAAATCATATTATTGACTTATGCATAAAGTGAATATACCACTTGATGCCTTTTTTATGCTGATTACAAATATAGTAATCATTTCTATCGGAAATGAATTTCAGCCTCCCCTCTATATATGCCAATTCAGGGTATATATTTCTACAACCTAACCTAGTCCTGAATTGGCATATATAGGGGGGGGGGGCTGAAATGCAGGTAAATATCTACCAAATCATATTATTGAGTTAGGAATAAAGTGAATACACTATTCAATGCCTTTTTTATGCTGATTACGAATATAATAAGCATTTCTATCGGAAATGAATTTCAGCCCCCCCCCCCTTATATAGGCTATACCTAACCTAACCCAACCTAACCAAACCCTGAATTGGCATATATAGGGGGGGGCTAAGATTCATTTCCAATAGAAATGCTTATTATATTTGTAATCAGCATAAAAAAAGGCATCAAATGGTGTATTGACTTTAGTCCTAACTCAATAATATGATTTGGTAGCTATTTACCAAAATTCATTTCCAATAGAAATGATTATTATAGGCCTATTTGTAATCAGCATAAAAAAGGCATCAAATGGTGTATTCACTTTATTCCTAACTCAATAATATGATTTGGTAGAACTTTACCCCTTTTTTTGTGCTGATTACAAATATAGTAATCATTTCTCTCAGAAATGAATTTCAGCCCCCCCCCCACTATATATGCCAATTCAAAAAAGCATTAAAAAGGCATCAAATGGTGTATTCACTTTAGTCCTAACTCAATAATATGATTTGGTAGAAATTTACCAATCATTTACCTCAAATTGCAGCTAAGTTAAAACGGTATTTTAGAAATTGGGTGTGGGACCACAGATTGTTGTGGAATTGTAAGTGAATTGATTAGGCCTAGTAGCCTAGGCTACATTTGGAAAGTGTAGGCTACAAAGAGGAATCAAGTAGTATGTTCACCTTGCCCCTATGTAACCTATGAAATCTTGTATATACTGACCAAAGTAGCTTCTGTAAATTGTTCTAATACAAAATAAATTTTTTTTAAATTAGCATAGACCTAGCTAGCAACAAATCACATGCTGAACACTTTTTGTCATAGCCTAATAAATAATCTGGTCAATATATACCAAATCATATTATTGAGTTAGGACTAAAGTGAATACACCATTTGATGCCTTTTTTTATGTTGATTACGAATATAATAAGCATTTCTATCGGAAATGAATTTCAGCCCCCCCCCCCATATATAGGCTAATTCAGGGTTAGGTATAGCCTATATAGGGGGGGGGGGGCTGAAATTCATTTCCGATAGAAATGCTTATTATATTCGTAAACAACATAAAAAAAGGCATTGAATGGTGTATTCACTTTAGTTCTAACTCAATAATATGATTTGGTATAAATTGACCAATAATCTTAACAAGAAGAATTTGCTTACCTGAAAAGGGACAGTTTTCTGATTTTCTTTTCCCATATGATAAATAAAATAAAATTTCTATAACAAATTGACTAGGCCTAATAGGCTAACTGAAAAGAAAATGTTTTCTGATTTTTCAATCAATTCTTCCTTGCAATCACGATTACGGATCAACAGAGCCGCGTTTTTAGGTTCAGCGGGTTCGAACACGTGTTATTCTCGTCTAGTTACAAATTTATAGTTTTTCGTCTAGTTTCAGCGGATTCGAAATTTCAACCCCGTGTTGGATTCACTAGATGCACTGATGCACAACGCTTGATGCACTAGACGAGAACAACCCGTTTTCGAACCCGCTGAGCATTGATCAACCCGTCTTCGAACACGAGTTGTTCTCGTCTAGTTTCAAGTTTCTAGTTTTTCGTCTAGTTTCAGCGGGTTCGAAGTTTCAACCCCGACTTTCATCCACTAGATGCACTGATGCACAACGCTTGATGTACTAGACGAAAACAACCCATGCTCGAACCCGCTGAGCCATAAACAACCCGTCTTAGAACACGGGTTGTTCTTGTTTAGTGCATCAAACGGTGTGCATCAGTGCATCAAACACGGGGATGAACCTTCGAACCCGCTGAAACTAGACGAAAAACTAGAAATTTGAAACTAGACGAGAACAATCCAGGATCGAACCCGCTGAGCCCGAGAACGCGGCTCAGCTTTGCCTTCTCATAAACTATAGATCTGTTTGTTAGGAAAGCCTCATTCCGAATCATTCATCACTTCCTATGTCTTATTAGCGAACGGGTCTTTTTAGGGAACTACGTTTTATTAAGGAACTTTAGTTAACTGATGAGGAATAGACAAACTTGCCTTGTTTTTTGAGGAATGATTCCTTCCCTGTCCAAGGCCATTCTAAGGGATGAGACCGGGGCAAGCTGTCCCGAGCGCCATAGCTCGGTGCTCCAGAGCTTTTTTTAATTTATGTTTGATTCGGGAGGGGGACACCGAAATTAATTTTTCCCCGGGCACCACCAACGCTAGGAACGGCCTTGTTTTTTTCTTGTGTTAGAATTAGCAACAGTAGCAAGTTCTTACTATTCCTTATCTTGGTTGGACAGGGAAGGAATCGTTCCTTAACAAAACAGTAACAGTTTGTCTATTTCTGTTTTAGTCAACTAAAGTTAATATAATTCCTTAATAAAATGAAGAAAGTGAGGAATGAACTGAAGTTATGCTTTCTTTAATAAAACAGGCCTAAGTCAGTGAGCTGATTACAAATTGTAAGGGTTGTCATATATTTTTTGAAGTAATCACTTAAATGAAGTAAGTTTCTTTTTTTTTTCATTTTAAGCTTTAGGTTAATTTTGTCCCGGGAACAAAAACTTGTGCTTTGGGTCTCTTCCTTGCAGTGGCGTCATTGGGGGGGGCTGTATGGGGCAAAATCCTTCCCCCTGAATTTAGGAGCGGCCCCAAATTAGTAGTCCATTTGATTGCATTTAAGTGTGAAAAAAAATTGGAAAAAAGTGTTCTCGATTAAAACAAAGCCATTTCTAATAGAGCTGTACTTCACAACAATATATTGTGAGCTTCATTCCCAAACATACTTCTTTTTATTATTCCTATTTCATATTTCACAACACATTTTCATTGCCTTGTTGTTACAGCCACAGTTCCCGACTTTCATTACAATAAATTAAGGCGACCCATTCGTAGTAAAATTATAAATGTGGGTATGTGATTCTGGAGCAGTGATCCCCTTTATATATAAGCATTATGTGCTCTACATTTCTTTAAGTCTGTTCTGAATCTTCTCTGAGGGAGAGGCAAATTTAATATTCAACATTCAGAAGGGGGTGCAATATGTTGTTTTTCAGTTTTTCTATGAAAATACCAAGTAAGTATCACAAGCGGCTACTTTTCAAGTGTGCAAGCTGGTATTAAAACAATTGCGCCGCATGCAGTTTAGATTCACTGCCATGCTCAACCTTGTGCTAGGCGATTATATTAAGAACTTGAGATGAACCGCATGTGTCTTCTCCATTTTTCAAAAGCTGTACTCTTTTATCGCGAAAAGCAATGCACACCACTAACTGTTTATTAATATTAATTAAAAAAAACTTTCCGAAAAATAAGTTTTTCAAAGAAAAGTAAAGGCCATTAAAAACTTAAGCTCAGGAGATACAAATACCTTTTAAAATTCAAACCCAAAATGATCAGAGATTATTATTAAAGCATAAATAAAACCCAAAACGGACAGAAGTTTAATAAACCTTCATAGCAAAAAACATACAAGAACTAATAACTTAAATGAAGAAATAGATCTTAAGGCGATCAATACTTGTATTGAATATGAAAATCAAGCTTAAAACGAAAACAAATATTTTGCTATTAAAGTATAAATGAAACTTAAAATGAACTGAAATTGATTAAACAATCGATGCGAACAAATGTGCAGTATATATTAATGTCAACGAATGAATAAATTTTAAAACGAGTTAAACTTAAATTGAATATGCAAATCCTGTTTGAATTGAATAAAAATAGCTACAAACAAGAGTTTGGGTATCGTATCAATATAGAAGCCTAAAACCTACTGCGTCATTTGATTTTCATATTCAATTTAAGCATTACTCGCTTTAAGATCTATTTTATTCACTTATATTATTACTTG
Organism: Artemia sp. Qi Xiang Cuo; assembly: GCF_049724085.1. NCBI lineage: Eukaryota > Metazoa > Arthropoda > Branchiopoda > Anostraca > Artemiidae > Artemia > Artemia sp. Qi Xiang Cuo. The sequence continues at coordinate 9,172,021 of NC_142808.1, read as the reverse complement.
TTGTATGTTTTTTGTTATTATTGTTTATTTAATTTCTGTTCGTTTTGGGTTTCGTTTATTCTTTAATTGTAATTTTTGGTCGTTTTGAGTATGAATTTTAAAAGGTATTTGTATCTGCTGATCTTAAGTTCAAAATGGCCTTCACTTTTCTTTGAAAAACTTGATTTTCGGAAATTTTTTTTTAAATTAATTTTTGTTCATTTTTGATTGTAAAAAGTTTCAAGGTATTTTATGGTATGAGGGGGGGGGTGCTTACTGTCCGATTATTCTTGACTTTAAAAAACGGATCTATAACCTTCAATTTAAATCGAATGAGGCTTTTTTAAAAGTCTATACGATAACCTCTTTGATAAAAACCTTATATATGAACAATAGACAGCTTGCATAACTTGTGGACAGCGATTGAAAAAAATGAATGGATTGAAAAAATAGCTCCAATAAGGGGGTTTAGACCATTTCACTTGCTGACACAAAGGGATCACGACTGTTTGGAGTTAACCTTAATAGGAATTTGTGTGCCAAAGTAATTTTGCATCTATCACAGAGTATGTATTTTAACCTTATAATTTGATAATTATAATAGATTTCCTATGTGTTCTCCCCATACAAAACCCCTTCCCATAAGTTATAAACCCCCCTTAATAAGTTGTGCCCCAGGGCATAACTTACAAGGCCTACCCCTGGGCCCTGGTGGGCTGTGTCGACACCAGAGTTTTTTGTTATCAGAACTTTGAACTATTTTAACAAAAATGTCTATCTCAAAATTTTTATCTGATGCATTTAGGGCGTGGAGGAGGGAGAGGGGCTAGTTGCCCTTCAATCTCTTTTGACTCTTAAAAATTGAACAAGAACTTTCAATTTTCAATCAAATGAGCCCTCTCTAAAGTTTGTACGAGCATCCCTTCCATAAGAAATAATATGAAGGATTCGGAGAATCCTTAACAACCCTTGCCCTGAGGGCTTTGGGGGAATTGCAATGCTCAAAGACGTAATTTCCAGAACTTAAAACTACGTTTAATAAAATGGCTGTCTTAAAAGTTTGATTGGATGTGTTTGGGGAAAAGGTAGGCGTGAGAGGGGGGGTTAGTTGCCCTAAAATCAATTTCGATTATTGCAAATGGCACTATCACTCAAAATTTCCAATCGAATGAGCCTTTTTTGAAGTTTCTACGACACCGCCTTCTATAAAAACCCTATATGCCCCCAGGGCATAACCTAAAACCCTTGCCCTGAGGGTTGTGGGGGATTGTCCTGCTCAAAAACATATTTTCTATCTAGAAATCAACTCCGCTGAACAAAAGGGCTATCCCAAATTTTGATTGGATGCGTTTGGGGGAATGATGGGCGTGAGGGGGGAGGGGGCTAGTTGCCCTCCAATCACTTTTGACTATTGAAAAGGGCACTAGCCCTTTGAATTTCCAATTGAATGTGCCTGTTTTGAAGTTTCTACGACAACACCTTCTATAAAAACCTTATATGCCCCCAGGGCATAACTTAAAACACTTGCCCTGAATGTTGTGGGGGAGTGTTCTCCTCAAAAACATATTTTCTATCTGGAAATCAGCTACACTGAACAAAATGGCTATCTAAAAACTTTGATTGGATGTGTTTGGGGAAATGATGGGCGTGGGGGGGCTAGTTGCCCTCCAATCACTTTTGACTATTAAAAAGGGCACTATCCCTTTGAATTTCCAATCGAATGAGCCTGTTTTGAAGTTTATACGACAAAACCTTCTATAAAAACCTTATATGTTCCCAGGGCATAACTTAAAACCCTTGCCCTGAGGGTTGTGAAGGAGTGTCCTTCTCAAAAATATATTTTCAATCTGGAAATCAACTACACTGAACAAAATGGCTATCTCAAAATTTTGATTGGACGTGTTTGGGGGAATGATGGGCGTAGGGGGGGGGCTAGTTGCCCTCTAATCAATTTTGACTATTAAAAAGGGCACTATCCCTTTGAATTTCCAATCGAATGAGCCTTTTTTGAAGTTTCTATGACAACGCCTTCTATAAAAACCTTATATACCCCCAGGGCATAACTTAAAACCCTCGCCCTGAGGGTTGTGGGGGAGTGTCCTCCTTAAAAATATGTTTTCTAGGTGAAACTCAACTACGCTGAACAAAATGGCTATCTCAAAATTGTGATTGAATGTGTTTGGGGGAATGATGGTCGGGGGGTGGGGGGAAGTTGCCCTCCAATCACTTTCGACTATTAAAAAGGGCACTAGCCGATTGAATGTCCAATCAAATGAGCCTTTTTTGAAGTGTCTATCGCAACCACTTCTTTAAAAACCTTTTATGCCCTCAGGACAGAACCAAACACCCTTGACTTGAATGTGCTAGGGGAGAGTCATACTCCATAACGTAGTTTCAATAAGGAAATCAACTACGCTGAACAAAATGGCTATCTCAGAGTATTGATTGGATGTGTTTGGGGAAATGATGGGCGTGGGGGGGGGGGCTAGTTGCACTCCAATCACTTTCAAATATTAAAAAGGGCACTAGCCCTTTAATTTTCAATCGAATGAGCCTGTTTTGAAGTTTCTACGACAACGCCTTCTATGAAAACCTTATATGCCCCCAGGGCATAACTTAAAACCCTTGCCCGGAGGGTTGTGGGGGAGTTTCCTCCTCACAAATACATTTTCTGTTTGAAAATCAACTACGCTGAACAAAATCGCTATCTGAAAATTTTGATTGGATGTTTTTGGGGAAATGATGGGCGTGGGGGGGGGGACGGGGGCTAGTTACACTCCAATCACTTTCCACTATTAAAAAAGGCACTTTCTTTGTGAATTTCCCATCGAATGAGCCTTTTTTGAAGTTTCTATCGCAATATTATCTATGTAAACTTAAACTTCCCAAAGGCATAACCTACAACCCTTGCCCTGAGGGCTCTGGGTGAGTGTCCTCCCCAAAAACATATTTTCTATCTGGAAATAAACTACGCTGAACAAAATGGCTATCTCAGAGTATTGATTGGATGTGTTTGGGGAAATGATGGGCGTGGGGGGGGGGAGGCTAGTTGCACTCCAATCACTTTCGACTATTAAAAAGGGCACTAGCCCTTTGATTTCCAATCGAATGAGCTTGTTTTGAAGTTTCTACGAAAACGCCTTCTATAAAAACGTTATATGCCCTCAGGGCGTAACTTCAGACCCTTGCCCTGACTGTGGTGGGGGAGTTTCCACCTCAAAAATATATTTTATATCTAGAAATAAACTATGCTGAACAAAATGGCTATCTCAAGTCGTTGATTGGAGGGGTGTGGGAAAATTGGGGGGGTGGGGGAGGGGAAGGGGGCTAGTTACCCTCCAATCATTTTCGACTATTAAACAGGGCTCTAGCCCTTTAATGTGTAGTAGATCGAACATTTTTTGAAGTTTCTACGACAACGCCATCTATAAAGACCTTATATGCCCCCAGGGCATAACTTAAACCCTTGCACTGAGGGTTATGGGGGATTCTCCTCCTTAAAAACATGTTTTCTATCTGAAAATCAACTACGCTGAACAAAATGGCTATCTCAAAATTTTGATTGGATGTGTTCGGAGAAATGATGGGCGTGGGGGGGGGGCAAGTCGCCCTCCAATCACTTTCGACTATTAAAAAGGGCACCATCCCTTTGAATTTCCAATCAAATGAGCCTTTTTGAAGTTTCTAAGACACCGCCTTCTATAAAAACCTTATATGCCCCCAGGACATAACTTAAAACACTTGCCCAGAACGTTGTGGGGGAATGTCCTCCTTAAAAACATAATTTCTATCTGGAAATCAACTACGCTGAACAAAATGGCTATCTCAGAGTATTGATTGGATGTGTTTGGGGAAATGATGGGCGTGGGGGGGGGGGCTAGCTGCCCTCCAATAACTTTCGAATATTAAAAAGGGCACTAGCCCTTTGAATTCCCAATCGAATGATCCTGTTTTGAAGTTCCTACGACAACACCTTCTACAAAAACTTTATATGCCCCCAGGGCATAACTTATTGCTCTGAGGGTTGTGGGGGAGTGTCCTCCTCAAAAATATATTTTCTATCTAGAAATCAACTACGCTGAACAAAATGGCTATCTGAAAATTTTGATTGGATGTGTTTGGGGAAATGATGGGCGTGGGGGGGGAAGGGGGCTAGTTACACTCGAATCACTTCCGACTATTAAAAAGGGCACCAGCCCTTTAATTTCCAATCGAATGAGCATGTTTTGAAGTTTCTACGACAACGCCTTCTATAAAAACTTTATATGCCCCCAGGGCATAACTTAAAACCCTTGCTCTGAGGGTTGTAGGGGAGTATCCTCCTCAAAAATATATTTTCTATCTGGAAATCAACTACGCTGAACAAAATGGCTATCTCAAAAGTTTGATGGGATGTGTTTGGGGTAAGGATTTGGCGTGGGGGGGGGCTAGTTACCTCGTCATCATTTTCGACTATTTAAAAGGGTACTAGCCCTTTAATTTCAAATCAAATGAGGCTGCTTTGAAGTTTCTACGAAAATACCTTCTATTAAAAAATTTTATATCCCTAGGGCATTACTTAAAACCCGTGCCCCGTAGGTAGTGGAAGAATGTCCTCAAAAAAATCATTTTTTGCATCAAAATATAAAGAGTGCTGAAAAAAAAATTAATATCCGAAAATTTTGATTTGATATTATTGGGGTAATGTCGGGCGTCGAGGAGGGGGAGGGGGGCTAGTTAAACTCCAATCCCTTTTTACTATAAAAAAGGGCACTAGCTCTTTAATTTCCAATCGAATGAGCCTGTTTTGAAGTTTCTACGACAACGCTTTCCATAAAAACCTTATATACCCCCAGGGCATAACTTAAAACCCTTTCCCCGAGGGCTGTGGTGGAGTGTTCTCCTCAAAAAAATATTTTCTATCAGGAAATCAACTACGCTGAACGAAATGGCTTAATAAAAACTTTGAGTGGAGATGTTATGGGGAATGATGGGCGTGGGGGGGGGGGGGGGCTATTTTGCCCCTAATCACTTTAGACTATTAAAAAGGGCACTAGAACTCCCGATTTCCAATCGAATGAGCCTCCTTTGAAGCTTCTACGACGACCCCTTCCATGTGAAGTGCCTCTGGGAAAAAAAATAATAATAAAACATTGGAGCCGTATGGCCTTTACTATAGGCAACGCTACAGCGTTGCCTCTGATTCAGAAAGCCGCTGCTATAACTGGTCTTCAGCTGAAGAAATCATCTACTACAAAAAGGGCATGCTGATATAGATCAGTGAACAAAGTACTGAATAGATATAACTGTATTTTGGCCATTCTATCAATTACCAAAACATCAAGTGACGGGGAAGCGGAAGCTCAGGCCCACACACTCGCAACTACACTTTTGAGATTTGAATTTATATTTACACTGCTCCATCTAGTGGATTTTTTTTTTTGCCATGATCTCTCTGTCTCAGCAGATGCAGATGGTAGACTTAGATTTCTCTGGAGCTACTGGTCTTATTGCAGCTACGCAATATAAAATTACAGACATGCGAACTGACAGCTTTTGATGAAATATTTCAAAAAGCAAAAATAATTTTCTTGCGAGTGCAGCTTCATTTAAGACCTTTTGCAAAATTTTCAGAATTTTGACTCCTCATGTAAAAGAGCAAAGCGTGCACAGGAAGTAGCTTCCCACAGACGTGATTTTGTAACCATGTTGACTTTGGAAAAAGCGGTCTTGCTGAAGCAAAAGAATCAACTAAAGATGCTTTCAGTAGGGATTATTTCCTTGTGAAAGACATATTGTGATCTGAGTTTGAAAGCTGCTTCATGAATGCTCTTCCACTTTTAGAGTCAATCTCTACATTAGATGCTGATTCACCAAACTTTCTCGATGCTATTCAATTAGCTAGTGTAGCGGTGCATTACAAAGAAGGTTACATTGACATTACACTGTTGGCCTCGCAAACGGATTTTGTGAGAAGATATATCGACTTTTTAGCCAATAAGCCAAAAGATTTCGTTGAACTTAACTATAGTCTGAAGGTAATGTCAATAGCGTATTCCGAATTTTGAAAATTATACAAATATTCATTAATCTGCCTCTCAAAACGGCTAGTAATCCGGAATTCTTTTCCACAATAAGCCTGACTAATATCTGTTTAAGATCAACAATGGGCGACGAAAGACTCATTGATCTTATGTTGATGTTTAGTGAATTAATTCAAAAAACTTTTTCCACAAAATAAGTTTTTCAAAGAAAAGTAAAGAATTCCATTTAACAAAAAATGAGCAAAAATATAATCAAATAATCTACCAAGCATGAAACTACCACAAATCAGCATCAATAAATAAATGAAACCCAAAACGAAAAGAAATTACAATAATTAACCGAGTCAAACTCAAAACGAGCAGAAATTAACATAAGTTGGGGGCAAAGCCCCTATGCCTTCCCAAGGCCAGAACAAAATTTGCACTTTACTGAAAAAATATAAATGTTTTTACTTTTATAACTTTAATAAATCAAATAATATTAACATTTTGATTACTAAATATCAGTATATGTATATTAAACTGACAATGCACATTCATTTGTATTTTTTCAGTAAAGTACAAATTTTGTTCTGGCCTTCGGAAGGCATAGGGGTATTGCGCCCAACTTATGGTAGTTTCTGCTCGCTTTGGGTTTCATTTATTTATCGATGCTGATTTGTGGTAGTTTCACGCTTGGTAGATTATTTTATTCGATTTTTGCTCATTTTTTGTTTAATGGAGTTCTTTACTTTTCTTTGAAAAACGTATTTTGTGGAAAAAGTTTTTTAAATTAATTTTTGTTCTTTCTATATTGACATAATCTTTTCAGGGAAAAAGAAAATAAAACTTTAAATCTTTTCGTTTTTTAAGACTTCATAGTTTGGCCTGCTATTTTTATGCTGGAGAAAAATTTTCAGCTTTTTTTAACAACATACACCCTTTTAAAAATCTGGACACAAATAGTAGTGTTTAATTTAGTTTCATACCTCCTCTAGTTGACCTGAAATGGAAGACTTGATACCATTCGCAAAAAAATCTGTTTACTTTCTTAGATAGCTTGGATACACTTACGCTATTTTGATTTGGTTAAATTTTAAGAGCAGAAATGGGAGGGTTGGCGTGGGAGTGGAAGGGGGATCAGTTGCCCTCAAATCACTTTTGACTATTAAAAAGGGTATCAGCCCTTTCTATTTTCAATCGAATGAGCCCTTTTTGAAGTTCCCAAGACAACTCTTTCGATACGAAGTGCCCTGGTCTAAACAACAGCAACAACAAAAAATAATACATTATACCCACTTCGATCTTCACTATAAAAATGTCAAGCCTTCCAATCGCTTTCGACTATTAAAAAGGGCACTAGGCATTTCGATTTCCAATCGAATGAGCCCTTTTGGAAACGACAACGCTTGCTATAAGCACCTTATATACCCCCAGGGCATAAATTATAACCCTTACCCTAAAGTCTGTTAGGGTGGTTGTCATCCTCTAAGACCGAATTTCCAGAAATTTCAACTACGTTAAACAACATGGCTATCTCAAAATTTTTATTGGATGTGTTTGGGGAAATGGTAGGCGTGAGAGGGGCGGCAGTCCCTCTCCAATTATTTTCAACTATTAAAAATGGCCCTAGCCCTTTCAATTTCCAATCGAATGAGCCCTTTTGAAGTTTCTACGACAAAACTTTCAATAAAAACCTTTTTTACCCCCAGGGCATAACTTACAACCCTTGCACTGAGGGCTGGGAGGAGGGGTGTCATCCTCAGATACCTAACTTACAGAGATATTAAATAAACTTAACAAAATGGCTGTCTCAATATTTTAATTGTACTTGTTCGGGGGACTGGCGGGCGTGAGAGGCGGTTAGTTACCCTCCAATAACTTTCGACTATTACAAAGGGCACTAACCCTCTCAATTTCTAATTGAATGAGCCCCTTTTGAAGTTTTATGACAACTCTATCTGTAAAAACCTAATATGCCCCCAGGGCAGAACTTACAGCCTTTGCCCTTGGGGCTCTGGGGGGTTTGTCATCCTTAAATACACAATTTCCAGAACTTTCAACTATGTTGAACAAAATGGCTGCCTCTAAACTTTGATTGAATGTTTTTGGGGAAATGGTGGGCGTAAGAGGGGGGTTAATTACTCTCCATTCACTTTCGACTATTAAAAAGGGCTATTTCAATTTCCAATCAAATGAGCCCTTTTTGAAATTTCAATAAAACTTTCTATATAAACTTTATATGCCCCCAGGGCATAACTTACAACCCTTGCACAGAAGGCTCCGAGGGGATTATCATACTAAAAAACCTTATTTCAAGAACTTTCAACTACGTCGAACAAAATGAATGTCTCAAAATTTTGATTGGATGTGTTTGGGAAAATGGGGGGCGCGAGAGGGGCGTTAGTCGCCCTTAAAGACCTTATTTACAAGACTTTTAACTACGTTGAAGAAAATGGCTATCTAAAATATTGATTGGATGTGTTTGGAGAAATGATGGGCGTGAGAGGGGGTTAGTTGCCTTCAAATCACTTTTGACTATTAAAAAGGGCACTAGCCCTTTGAATCTCCAGTCGAATGAGCCCTTTTTCAAGTTTCTACGACAAAGATTTCAATAAAAACCTTATATACCCCCAGGGCATAACTTGTAAACCTTGCCCTGAAGATTGTGGAAGGAGTGTCCTGCTCAAAGGTATAATTTCCTGAACTCTGAACTGCGTGGAACAAAATGGCTATCTCAAAATCTTTATTGAATGTGTTTGGGGAAATGGTGGGCGTGGAACGGGTGTTAGTTACTTTCCAATTACTTTCGACAATTAAAAAGGGAACTAGCCATTTGAATTTCTAATCGAATGATCCCTTTTTGAAGTTTCTACAACAACGCGTTCTAGAAAAACCTTATATCCCCCCTGAGCATAATTAACAGCCATTGCCCTGAGGGCTGTGGAGGGGGGGTTGTAATCCTCAAAGACCTAATTTCCAGAACTTGAACTACGTTGAATAAAATGGTTATCTCAATGTTTTGATTAGGGGAAAAGTTGGGCGTGAGAGGCGGGATAGTTGCCCTCTAATCACTTTCGACTATTAAAAAAGGCTCTAGCCCTTTGAATTTTTAATCGAATGAGCCTTTTTTAAAGTTTCTACGACAACACCTTCTATAAAAAACCTTATATGCCCCAGGGCTGTGGGGGACCCTTGCCCTAAGGGCAGTGGGGGACTATCCTCAAAAATATAATTTCTATCTGGAAATCAACTACGCTGAACAAAATGGCTATCTCAGAATTTTGATTGGATGTGTTTCGGGAAATCGTGGGCGTGGAAGGGGTGTTAGTCGCCTTCCAATCACTTTCGACTATCAAAAAGGGCACAAGCCACTCCAATTTTCCAATTGAATGAGCAGTTTTCGAAGTTTAAATCTTTTAGTACGAAGTACGAAGTGCCCTGTTCAAAAGGAAAAAATTAGTAAATAATACATTGTGCCAACATCGTTCTTATATGCCCCCAGGGCATAACTTAAAACACTTTGCCCTGAGGGTTGTGGGGGAGTGTCTTCCTCTTTACTTAGTCCCCGTTTCTTGTCTCGTTTTCGAGTGTCCCGGTTCTTTACTTAGGCAGCGCGATCGCGCTACCTATGATTTATACCACAAATTTTTATATAAGCCTTACATGCCTCCAGGGTAAAACTTACAACCCTTGCACTGAGGGCTCTGAGGGGGTTATCATCCTAAAAGACTTAATTTCCAGAACTAAGTTGAACAAAATGAGTATCTCAAAATTTTGATTGGATGTGTTTTGGAAAATGGTGGGCGTGAGAGGGGCGTTAGTCACTATCCAATCACTTTCAACTATTAAAAAGGCACTAGCCCTTTCAATTTCCAATTGAATGAACCCTTTTCAGATTTCTACGACAACGCTTTCAATAAAAACTTTATATGGACCAGGGCATAACTTACAACCCTTGCCCTGACGGCTGTGGGGGGAGAGGTTGTCATCCTTAAAGACCTAATTTCCAAAACTTTCAACTCCGTTGAATAAAATAGCTATCTAAAAATTTTGATTGGATGTGTTTGGTGAAAAGGTAGGGGTGAAAGGGGGGTTAGTTGCCCTCAAATCACTTTCGACCATTAAAAAGGGTACTAGCCCTTTGAATTTCAAATCGAATCAGCCCTTTTTCAAGTTTCTACGACAAAGATTTCAATAAAAACCTTATATGCCCCATGGGTATAACTTAAAACCCTTGCGCTGAGGACTGTGGGGGAGTTTCTTCCTCAAAAACATATTTTCTATCTGGAAATCAACTACGCTGAACAAAATAGCTATCTCACCCTTTTGTGGGGTGGTGTTGGGGGGAATGATGGGCGTGGGGGGGGGCTAGTTGCCCTCCAATCACTTTCGACTATTAAACAGGGTACTAGCCCTTTGAATTTCAAATCACATGAGCCTGTTTTGAAGTTTCTACGACAACGTCTTCTATAAAAACCTTTTATGCTTTCAGGGCATAACTTAAAACCCTTGCCCTGAGGTTTGTGGAGAAGTGTCTTCCTCAAAAACATATTTTCTATCTGGAAGTCAACTACGCTGAACAAAATGGCTATCTCAAAATTTTGATTGGATGTGTTTGGGGGATGGATGGGCGTAGGGGGGGGGGGGCTAGTTGCTCTCCAATCACTTTTGACTATTAAAAAGGGCACTAGCCACTCCTTCCAATCGAATGAGCCCTTTTCAAAGTTTTTACGACAACTCCTTCGATACGAAGTGCCCGACTGAAGAAGAAAAAAAAAACACACATTGTGCCCACATCGTTCTTTACTTAGGCAGCGCTAGCGCGCTGCCTATGAAAGACTCTCGTGAAATCGTTGGATTTCGGTGCTACGGTTGATATTTTTGGAAAAATGAGACCTCATCGATTCCCAGTTTTGCAATAAGACTGCAAATTACTTTTCAACTTAAGTTCTCTCTGTGAACATTAAAGTATTAAAGAATAAATGAAAGCCAAAACGAGAAGAAATTAAATAAACAATCATAACAAAAACAACATCATGTAATAATATAAATGAATAAATAAATCTTAAAGCGAGTAATGGTTAAATTGAATATGCAAATCAAGCTTAAAACGAAAAAAAAATATTTTGCTGTTGAAGTATAAATGAAACCAAAAACGAACAGAAATTAAATAAACAATAAATGCAAACAAACATACAATAGGCACTAATGTAAATGAATAAATAAATCTTAAAACGAGTGTAACTTAAATTGAATATGCAAATCAAGCTTGAAACGAACAAAAATCACTACAAACAAGAGTTTGCGTAGTGCCTCCTTCTCGCACTGTAAAAGTCTAGAGCCTACTGCATCATTGGCACTTTACTGTAAACGACTTGCATTACAAATATTTTTTTTGTACTTAATATTGAAAATAAAGATTATAATTACAGTAAAATTTGGAACTGATGAGCTTTCAGTAATTAATATCATAAAACATCAAATATTGAGTTTAATTTATTAGCTCTTTCTAAAATTGTTCAAGACGAATATAGTGTCACTACGAACAAGAGTTTGGATACTACCCCCTTCTTTAACTGTAAAAACCTAAAGCCTACTGCGTCCTTGGTGCTTCACTGAAAACAAATTATATCACATATATTTTCTTTTGTAGTTTTTACAGCATTGAAAATAAAAGTAAAATTACTGTAAAATAAAATGTTGAACTGATGGATCTTTAAACAATTAATATCATTATTTATCAAATATTAAATTTGATTTTATTTATACTTTCCAAGACTCTTCAAGACACATATAGTTTTCAGTGAAGCGCCAATGACGCAGTAGGTTTTAGACTTTTGCAATGAGAGAAGGAGGCGATACACAAACTCTTGTTTGTAGTTATTTTGTTCATTTCAAGCTTGATTTGCATATTCAATTTAAGTTTCACTCATTTTAAGATTTATTTATTCGTTTACATTAGTATCTATTGCATCTTTGTTTATATACGAAATACTCATTCAAATTATCTCCACTGTCTTTCAAAAAAATTTCCCTATTGTTCTTCTTGCTTTTGTTGTTTGGTATTGATTGTTTATTTAATTTCTGTTCGTTTTGGGTTTCATTTAAACTTCAATAGCAAAATATTTTTTTGTGTTCAAAGCTTGATTTGCATGTTCAATTTAAGCATTACTCGCATCAAGATTTATTTATTCATTTATATTGTTACTTGTTGTATGTTTTTTTGCTATGACTGTTTATTTAAATTCCGTTCGTTTTGGGTTTCATTAATTCTTTAATAGTAATTTCCGGTCGTTTTGAGTTTGAATTTCAACAGGTATTTGTATCTGCTGATCTTAAGTTTCGTTCAACCCATATTTTCGTTCAACTGACAAACTAAGATTAGTGACACAATGGGACAGCCAGTATTACCTATACTATGCTAAAGATTAATCTATACTAATGCCTAATTCACTCGAATGGGAAAAACTTCGACGAAAACCATTGGTTTTCCTTTAGACGGGATTTCTGGCTTCAGCTTTGTTCTAGAAAAACCTAAGTTATTTGGTTTTCCAAGGGGAAATCCCATGCCTGTGAATCCGGAATAAGGAGAAATCCTTATGCCGGATTCACACGCATGGGATTTCCCATGCGTGTGGTTTTTTGGGCTTTTTGGTTTTCCCATGGGAAAGCCAAAAGGAAAAGCCCAAGACCATGTTTACATTCATCTCTGTTAAGTATCATCTGTATAAATTTCCCTTAGTGCAGTTAGTTCAAAACAGAATAACTATGTGCATTCTTCCTTAAAAGTAATCAGGTTATTATTAAATTTCAATGGGAGAGTTAAAAGAAGTATCTTCTAAAAATTTGAATGGCCATCATAAGAATTTGTAACTTGCCTCCTAAAAATTTGTTGTTTTTGGTGCTTCTAAAAATTTTAATTTGAGCGATGTTGGATAGTGAAAATTTCCATAAAATATTATTGAATTTTTCTTTAAATGTAAGTAGAGGTCTTAATAATTTGTTATTTGGCTCATATTCAAGCATCTTAGATGTACCCATCATGTAACACCGATCCAGATACAAGAAAAGAATGCACAAAAAAGAGATATTTGATACACCAGTGTCACTGAAGTAAGGGATAATTTCAAAGCGACAGAGAATGATTTGAAATCAGTCAATGAAGTGGGCAAAGAAATTTCACACCAGTATGAAAATATCCAGAGAACTAGCTTATACTCTGATTTAATAGGAGTATTGTCATAAGTCAAATTATCAAGGACTAGAAAAAAAAATACTCCGAGTTCCAACAACGTAAGCTTGAATTGCGCTCTGTTGAAGGTCAAATTTGTTGATATGGAATTTCCCATTCATTGTTGTGAAAACACAGTTGGACAAGACGCCAACGCCTCACCCAGCATAATTAAATGTTTTGATGGAAAATATTGAACCAACAGGTCCCCTTCCATGTCAACCCTACGGCAGCTGGGATCGAACCTCTGGCCCATCTTCCATTGATTCCGATGCAATGTTAAAATCAATTTCCACTTTTGGCACGAGTGCGAAAATTTAGACCCATTTGAATAGAGAAAAGAGAGGATCTTGTTAAAAATATATTGGAAAGAATAAACATCTCACATAGATATAAAATCATACTTGTTTTGAAAAGCTATTACAGGCTTTTATAGTCGGATTCTCTTCTTGTAATAGAAGACAAATAAAAATTCTGATCAATGGCCATTCTTCCATTAGAAGATCAGTACCCGTCAAATGGTCTATTTAAAACAAAGTAAAAACTAAATAAAATACAATATATAAAAATATCATCTTGCAAAATTAACTAGATTAACAATAAAAAATTAAAAACAAGATCGAGGGAGAGGGATCCAATTTTTTTATATTGCAGCTATATATAAATTTTCGGACCTCCTCCTCAGATTTTGATTTTTTTTTCGTCTTTCATTGAAAAGCTTACGATTTTTTTGAAACATCTAAAAATCAATAAAATTGCCCCCTCCCTCAAATTTGAAAAGTAAATTTTAGCAATTTGACGCCCCGACAAGAAAAGCAAAGGGGGATAATTCACTTGTTTAATAATTTAGTCATAAAAGGAACACTTCCTATATTTTCAAAAAAGATAGAAAAAAAATGTTGTTCTACATTATTTTTTTTTGGGGGGGGGGGAATAGATCCTTCTATTTTGTTACAGATGATCTGCACAACCACCTTGTGTATATTTATAGGTACAATATGGTGACAAAATCTATAAGTTAAGATCCTACCATTCTACTCCTTTCCCTGTTTTTCTGAAATGAATCACTTGGACACAAAAAAGTAACACTGTTGAAAAATAAAACAATAAGACCACTTCTGAAAGCTAATCAAATTCATAAGCCCTTAGGTAAGCTTAAATTAGGTAAGGCTTGTGCTTACCTAACTCTCTTATATTACCTAATTCTAGTCTATAAAGTTCATGGTTCTTCCGCCGCACTTCAATTTTCGAATGTTAAAATATGGGGAAATGTAGCTACTATATGTTTTTCAATTTTTCCCAGGAAAGAACCCTTTCCATTTAATATTTTTAAGTGATAGGATGAATGTAATTATCAATGGACTTTGGACCGGACAATTTAATGACAACTTAGCCTTTGATGGCGTCTCATTGACTGTTAAAATGCTGCAATGTGGGCTTTTGAAGCTTGAAGTTCCATTGAACATTGAGACTATGAAGCCCTTGTAAATGGATCAGCACGAATGAGCAAATTACAAACTACATTAGTAGAACATTGACCAAAGACTTAAAAGGAAAAAAAAGGCGTTGTGGGATACAACAATTTTAATTGGGGGTTTCAAAGACACTTCTTCTAAAAATGAACACGGCAATCCTTATAATTTGACTCATATTCATCCAGCATGTAACACCGAGACATGTGCAAAAACAAAAGAACCTTTGACATACAAGAAATTGGTTTGCCACTACTTTCTGGTGTGTCAAAGGTTCTTATGTTTTGTTTTGATATTAGTCCTTCGAGTTGGCTAGGAAGCTCCCGACCAACATGAAAATATCCCAAAAACTAGCTTACACTGTGATTTAATGAGTGTGATGTAGCAAATCACATATTACCCAAATAGGAAAAAAAAATAATATGCTTTTGAGTTCCACCAATTTAATTTTGAAGAAGACCTAGCCCGCCCTTTGACAGCAGGGATAGAACCCATGGACCACTTTCATTGGTGTTGGTACAATGTTTGATTTCTTTTGGCATGAGTGCCAAAATTTAGACTCGCCTGAATAATGAACAGCAGGTTAAGATGTTGTTTTATAACATATCCGAGAGAACAAGCATCTCACATAAAAATAAAAATATTTTTATTTTCAAAAGGCTATCACAAGCTTTGACAGCCGAACTCGCTTCAGGCGTCAAAAATACCCTTAAAATTCCGGGACAGGGCTGAGTCAAGTAAAATACAAAAAAAAACATTGCATCAAGTTATCAATAAAAAATTTAGGGCTAAATAATGGAAATACAAAATACAGTTACTTGTATGACATACCCCCTACCTAATATTTTTCATCTAAGTAAAACCTAAGTATAGCCGTTTTTTTTTGTCGATGTTTTTTTTTTACAAACAAATTTGAGCTTTATATTTGCACATTAAAGGCGGGGTGGGGGTAAAGTACCTCTGTAGTTTCCATAATTTGGTTAATAAAGCATTATATTTGCATCACATTTTTTATATTTCATTAGGATTGAGCGTCAGAGAAACAGACCCACAATATATTACCCCCCCCCCGCCCTAATGTACAAATATATATCCCAAATTTATTTCTAAGTATTATATTTTAATCTTACTTTGGTATATTTCATTAGGATTGAGCGTCAGAGATACATCAGCGTCAGAACACCCAGGGGTGATCATATCGAAATAATGGTCCTATAAGATCGAGAGAGGGCACATTCGAACGGAAGTTACAAGTTCTAGTGCCCATTTTAAGTGACCAAAAAGATCGGAGGGCAACTGGGCCCCCTCCCAAGCCCATTTTCCCCCAAAAATTTTGAGATAGCCATTTTGTTCAGTATAGTTGAAAGATCAAATAATTATGTCTTTAAGTGTAAAGTGACCCCCCACAGTCCACGGAGAGAGGCCTTTAAGTTATGAAATTTGCCCATTGTTACGCATAGAATTTGTTATTGGGAAGTATAGACATTTTTTTGAGGTGGGGGTTGTGCCTGAGGTCGATTTCTATAGGGAGAATCTTCCTTGGGGAGTGAAATTTCTGGGGGGGGTGTGAATATTCCAGAGGAAATGTTACACTGGGGGAATTCGACAGATTTACTATACAAAATTTTTTTTAATTGTCTTACGTTCTCTTTGCCAAATTTTTCGTATGGAGATATTCCAGGAGAATAACCTAGGGGCTTATTCCGCAAGTTTGATTTATGGGAAATAATTTCCATGAAAGGGGATTTTTGGAGTGAACGAGAAACCGATTACAGATTAAAGTCTAATTCAAAAGTAAGAATGCTAAAGAGAATTTTACAGGGATGGTGAATTCTATGTGAGGATAGAACGGTCTGGAGAGAATTTGACGCGAGGGGGGGCACTTTACATAGGATGAAATTTCCACGGAGGAGTTTTCCGTGAGAGGAGGGGTATATTTCATAGAGGCTGATGACAATTTTACCGGCATTATTTGAAAAACGAACAGAAATTATTCCATATATAAAGGGTTGCCCCCTCCTCATTACCTTGCTCTTTACGCTAAAGTTTGACTGTTTGTCCCAATTTTTATAGAGCATTACTGAAACACGGGGGCCGTTTAATTAGAATAAAAAGTCTTTTTAAAAGTGCTAACAGCTTTAGCGTAAAGAGCAAGATACTGAGGAGGGGGCAATCCTTCATATACGGATTAAATCAGCCAAAACTAATATACACATTTTGTTTTAATTTTTCATGTACGGTGAGCTAAAGTCGAACCTCCATTATTTGAAAACGTTCAGAAATTAAATTAAAAAACAAGTTTTTTTTTAACAGAAAGGAAGGAGCGACATTAAAACTTAAAATGAACAGAAATTATTTCATATATGAAAGGGGCTGTCCCCTCCTCAACGCCTCACTCTTTACGCTAAAATGTTTTTTGTTTTAAAAAGTAAAGTTGTGACAAAGAGCCAAACTATAGCGTAAAGAGCAAGGGGTTGAGGAGGGGACAGCTCCTTTCATATACTTTATAATTTCTGTCCGTTTTAAGTTTTAATGTCTGTCCTTACTTTCATTTAAAAAAAACTTGTTTTTTTAAATTTAATTTCATAAAAGAGCTTGAAGAAAAATTTTACACGCCTCCACATCAATTTGGCTTTCAACATGGAATTGGACGTGCAAACGCTCTTATGGTTGTAGCTAAAGCTCTGCTTGATGCTTCTTTCACAAGTAGTTAACTCGCATTGGCAAGTCATGATGTTCACCACGCCTTTGACTCCCTGAGCCATCCTCTCATACTTTTAAGGGCTGCTAAAAAAGGAGCAAATCCGGCTATCCCCAAATCTCAAAGGGATATGTATGCTAAGCTACGAGTCAAACTTAAAGTCCTTCTTAAGAAAGCCGAAATGGCAAGACCACTGGATAGAACTGTACAAGTTAAGAAAGGAGCTAGGCAAGGTGCCATTGACTCAACCCTCTTATTTCAATAGTCATGTCCTTGAAGCCCAAGACCAGTGTCAGATGTCTTGCGTTCTTTCTGGCCTCAATATCTCCCTAGTTACTTATGCTGATGACATTTTTTAACCTCAGCTGAACTTTGGACAAAAGTGCTGGAACTTTCCAAGAACTGAAACAGAATAATTAAAATCTAGTCTTGAATTCAACGCTAAAAAGTCCAAAGTAGTCCTTTGTAAGTGGAAAGACCCACTTCCTGACGAAATTGTACATAGAAATTCAAAGATCCGCCCATCTGACCAAATCGTTTATCTCGGCATTCCCATTGTCTCTGCTAAGCTTCGTCTTTGCTAAGATTCGTTTTGATCACCATTATGTGTCAATACTGTTGCCCTCTTCCACATCTTCTACATTGCATCCTTCTGGAAGATTCTTACACACGCCGATAAATTGAAAATCCGCTACACTTTCTTCCATTTCGCAAAATACCTACTGAGATATCCAATTTGGACCCGCAGTTCAAGGCTCATCAGTAATCTTCATATAGCAGGTCCTACTTTAGCTGCAGTCAAACTTATATAAAACCAAAATATATCAAACAGTGCTTGGAACCAATTCCTTCTACACTAGTTACATTGTCATAGTTGGTATAGTGTTCTTTTGCTTATTCTTGCAGTGCTCCGTCATTTTTCTTTTAGTATGAAGACAGGTTATTAATAAATAATAATAGTAACTATAATTTTTGGGCAAAAAACTAAGTTCATACATATTTTAATTATAGATAAAAGTCAAGCCATAAAACAAGATCGTTCTTCAACACCGATTAATTTAGATAATTCAAGAAGACACTAATAATATGTTCACTATTTTCCAAAATTTGTTTGGGGTTTCCTTATAAAAACTTATTGTACCTATGATAGCGCAACAACACCTATTTTTTGTCATTTTCTTTTGGACTTAAAACATACTGAGTAATTAAACTATAGGTAACTCCGCCAAGCAGGGCAATAACCACAGCACTTTGTGCTGTTACTCGAAGTTGCATCAAATATACTGATGTCGACATCTGACCACGGTTCTTATACATATATGCTCCATATCCAAGAGCAGATGCAAGACCTCCCAAACCTGAAACAAGAAAAAAAGAAGCAATTATTTATCCCCAAACAGCTTGAAATAATAAAAAATACAGATGAGAGCCCACAGGACAATAAAAAAAACTTAGAACAAACATTAAACTACAAAGAAGACCCTTTCCAAGTTACAATGTTCCAAGCAAAAATTGGGCAAAGCCTTTTTAAGGCTAATCGCTTATTAGGCATGATATTATTAAAGATCCTTTTAATGATTTTGTGGAATTAACTATCGGAATTAACAAGTTCATTATAAATGGAGCTTAGATAAGTTTCTCCAGGATTAGGGGCGACATTTGGTGGATGTACTTTTTTATTTCAACTACCTCCCTGAAAACTTGCATGAGACCTTTAACGGGGGCAACAATGGAGGATTTATCAAACAAAATGAAATGGTATGAGTTGTCATAGATGTGTTGAGCCGAGGCGGAATAAAAAGTCTTATAAATTTGGCGTATCTTGATAGCTTTGTCGATTGAGATCTTTGTCATGGCTTTGTTGGAGATAAAGGACCAATTTATATCTGTGAGATTAAGTCTGTGAAAGGGGAAAAAGGTGTTGAGCTTGGGGCTGCCACTCCTTGAGCAACAACCCTAAGCTTGGGTTTGGGGAAAGTATTATATTTATCATTGCTTTAAAATACATTAAATATATATTCTATAATTAGCTAGGCTCAGGATTTCCCCTCCCCTCCCCTGTCTTTAGTGTGTCAGAGATTTAGTTTCCTAAAAGACAGGCGAAAAGTCAAGAAATATGCTTGAAACCAAAACAAATTGTAATTAAAGGTCAAAACCTGATGAAGTAACAGTTAAGTTCTACTGAACTCTATTCGAAACTGAAACAATTCGATATACCATCTAAGCCACTGATTGGTTATTTCTAAATTTCATTAAAAAAAAACTTTTTCCACAAAATAAGTTTTTCAAAAAAAGTAAAGAACTCCGTTAAACCAAAAATGAACAAAGATGGAATCAAAATAATCTACCAAGCATACAACTACTACAAATCAGTATCAATAAATAAATGAAACCCAAAACAAACAGAAATTAAAAAAAATAACAGAATCAAACTCAAAATGAGCAGAAATTAATATGACTAGGGTTCAAAACCCCTATGCTTTCTAAAAGCCAGAATATAATTTGTACTTTACTGAAAAAAAAAATCAAATGAATTTACTGGAAAAATGTGCATTGTCAGTTTAATATACATATGCTGACATTTATTCCTTAAAATCTTAATTAATTTTTGATTTCTAAAATTTATAAAAGTGAAAAACATTTAAAAGAATTTTTTTCCAGTAAAGTAAAGATTATATTCTGGATTTTAGAGAGCATAGGGGTTTTGATGCTTCTACTCTTGCAAATACTGCTACTGTTACTGTTACTACTACTACTGCTACTAAAACTGAGACTACTACTATTAACTGTAATCCTACTGCTACTACTATATTTACTGGTGCTACTATTATATTTACTGGTTCTACTACTACAACTAATAAACCTAAGGGAATTAAGGTAAAAAGTTTGGGCAATATTTCAACTGTACTTGAAGGGGATGTTGAAAAAAAGGTGCTTCTTGCATACTGCTACTAATGCTACAACAACTATTGCAACGCACAATTACTGAACCATTCAACAATGCCGAAACAACTGATGACTCAAAACTTTATTTGGATATTTGTTATGGGATATGATGGGCGTGGAGGGGGGTGGAGGTTTCTCTCAAATCATTTTGAATCTTAAAAAGGGCACTATAACTTCCAATTTAGAATCAAATGAGACACATCTTAATTTAATACGACCACCCATCCATAAAAACCTTATATACCCCCAGGGCACAGCTTAAATCCCTTGCCCCAGGGATCTGGGGGATTGTGCCAACCCTGGAAGTATTTTTATATGTTCTTTGGACTATTTTAAATAAAATTGCTATTGCACAGTTTCAATCAGATGCATTTGGTGAAAAGAGGGGTAGTTGGGTGGGGGGGGGGCTCAATAACTTCCATCACTATTGACTCTTAAAAGGGAACTAGAACTTCCAATATCAACCAAATGAGCCACCTCTAAAGCTTATAAATCATCCCTTTCATAAGAACCTTAAATGCCCCAGGGGCATAACTTACAATCCTTGCCCTCAGGCTCTGGAGGTTTCTGTCAACATCAAAAGCCTTGTTATATGATATTTGGACAATTTTGAATAAAAGGACTGCCTCAGAATATCTATTGGATACCTCTCAGAAAAACACGACGTGTTTGTGTGTGTGTGTGTGGGGGGGGGGGAGGTAGCTGCGCTCTGATCACTTTGACTCTTAAAAAGGATATTATAACTTATGATTACCAATCCAATGTGTCCTCTCCAAAGCATATACAACCACCCTTTTTATAAGAACCTTATATGTCCCAAGAGCATAACTTACCACCCTTTCCCTGAGAGCTGTAGGGGGGGTGTGTGTGGAGGGGGGGTAGCTGCCCTTTGACCACGTTGACTCTTAAAAAGGGCACTATAACTTCCAATTTAAAATCAAACGAGACCCATCTGAATTTAAAACGACCACCCATTCCATAAAAACCTTATATGCCCCCAGGGCATAACTTAAAGCCCTTGTCCCAGGGATCTGGGGGGTTTTCCCAACCCTGGAAGTATTTTTATATGTTCTTTGGACTATTTTAAATAAAATTGCTATTGCACAGTTTCAATCAGATGCATTTGGTGAAAAGAGGGGTAGTTGGGTGGGGGGGGGGGCTCAATAACTTCCATCACTATTGACTCTTAAAAGGGAACTAGAACTTCCAATATCAACCAAATGAGCCACCTCTAAAGCTTATAAATCATCCCTTTCATAAGAACCTTAAATGCCCCAGGGGCATAACTTACAACCCTTGCCCTCAGGCTCTGGCGGTTTCTGTCAACCTCAAAAGCCTTGTTATATGATATTTGAACTATTTTGAATAAAAGGACTATCTCAGAATATCTATTGGATACATCTCGGGAAAACACGACGTGTTTGTGTGTGTGTGTGGGGGGGGGGGGTAGCTGCCCTCTGACCACGTTGACTCTTAAAAAGAGCACTATAGCACTAAAGAGCACGTCTGACTACCAATCCAATGAGGCCTTTCCGAAGTTTATATGACTACACTTTCTACAAAAACCTTGTCTTCCCCCAGGGCATAAATTACAACCCTTGTCCTGAGGGCTGGGAGGATTTGTTATCCTCAAAGACATAATTTCCGGATCTTTCAAATACCTTGAACAAAATGGCTATCTCAAAATTTTGATTGGAATTGTTTGGGGAAATGATGGGCATGGGGGAAGGGTCATTTGCCCTCTGATCACTTCCAAATAATAAAAAAGGCACTAGTCTTCTAAATTTCAAATTGAATGAGCCCTTTTTAAAGCTTCTAGAACAATACTTTCTATAAAAACCTTATATGTACCAAGGGCATAACTTACAACCCTTGTCCTGAGGGCTATGGATGGGGGGGTGGTGTCCTCAAAGACATAATTTCCAGGACTTTCAACTATGCTGAACAAAATGGCCATTACAAAATGTTGATCAGAAGCGTTTGGGGAAATGATGGGAGGGCGGGGATTCTTCCTCTGATTACTTTTGACTATTAAAAAGGACAATAGTCTTCTCAATTTCTAATCCAATGAGCCCTTTTTGAAGTTTTTACAACAACACTTTCGATAAAAACTTTATGTGCCCCCAGGACATAACTTACGACCTTGGCCCTCAGGGATGTGAGGGGGGGTTGTCATACTCAAAGACATGATTTCTAGACGCTTCAGCTACATTGAACAAAATGGCTGTATCGAAATGTTGATTGGAAGTGTTTGGAGAAATGATGGGTGTGGGGGGGGGGGGAATTCTCCCTCTGATTGGTTTTGACAATTAAAAAGGACAATAGCCTTCTCAATTTCCAATCCAATGAGCCCTTTTTGAAGTTTGGCCATAACAAAATGTTGATCAGAAGCGTCTGGGGAAATGATGGGCGTTGGGGGGTGGGGAGTGGAATTCTCCCTCTGATTACTTTCGACTATTAAAAAGGGCAATAGCCCTCTCAATTTCCAATCAAATGAGCCCTTTTTGAAGTTTTTACAACAACGCTTTCGATAAAAACCTTATGTGCCCCCAGGGCATAACTTACAACCTTAGCCCTGAGGGATGAGGGGGGGGGGTTGTCATACTCAAAGACATAATTTCTAGACACTTCAGCTACATTGAACAAAATGGCTATATCAAAATGTTGATTGGAAGTACTTGGAGAAATGATGGAAGTGGGGGGGGGAAATTCTCCCTCTGATTGCTTTTGACTGTTAAAAAGGACAATAGCCTTCTCAATTTCCAATCCAATTAGGCCCTTTTTGAAGTTTGGCCATAACAAAATGTTGATCAGAAGCGTCTGGGGAAATGATGGGCGTGGGGGGGGGGGGATTCTCCCTCTGATTACTTTTGACTATTAAAAAGGACAATAGCCTTCTCAATTTCCAATCCAATTAGCTCTTTTTTAAGTTTTTACAACAACACTTTCGATAAAAACCTTATGTGCCCCAAGGGCATAACTTACAACCTTAGCCCTGAGGGATGTGAGGGGGGTTTTCATACTCAAAGACATGATTTCTAGACACTTCAGCTACATTGAACAAAATGGCTATATCAAAATGTTGATTGGAAGTGTTTGGAGAAATGATGGGTGTGGGGGGGGGGGAGAAAGTCTCTCTCTGATTGCTTTTGATTATTAAAAAGGACAATAGCCTTCTCAATTTCCAATCCAATGAGCCCTTTTCGAAGTTTTTACAACAACGCTTTCGATAAAAACCTTATGTGCCCCCAGGGCATAACTTACAACCTTAGCCCTGAGGGATGTGAGGGGGGGGGCTGTCATACTCAAAGACATAATTTCTAGACGCTTCAGCTACATTGAACAAAATGGCTATATCAAAATGTTGATGGGAAGTGTTTAGAGAAATGATGGAAGTGGGGGGGGGGGGGAATTCTCCCTCTGATTGCTTTTGACTGTTAAAAAGGATAATAGCCTTCTCAATTTCCAATCCAATTAGGCCCTTTTTGAAGTTTGGCCATAACAAAATGTTGATCAGAAGCATCTGGGGAAATGATGGGCATGGGGGGGGGGGGATTCTCCCTCTGATTACTTTTGACTATTAAAAAGGACAATAGCCATCTCAATTTCCAATCCAATGAGCCCTTTTTGAAGTTTTTACAACAACGCTTTCGATAAAAACCTTATGTGCCCTCAGGGCATAACTGACAACCTTAGCCCTGAGGGATGTGAGGGGGGGGGGGTTGTCATACTCAAAGACATAATTTCTAGACGCTTCAGCTACATTGAACAAAATGGCTATATCAAAATGTTGATTGGAAGTGTTTGGAGAAATGATGGAAGTGGGGGGGGATTCTCCCTCTGATTGCTTTTGACTACTAAAAAGGACAATATCCTTCTCAATTTCCAATCCAATTAGGCCCTTTTTGAAGTTTGGCCATAACAAAATGTTGATCAGAAGCGTCTGGGGAAATGATGAGCGTAGGGGGGGGATTCTCCCTCTGATTACTTTTGACTATTAAAAAGGACAATAGCCTTCTCAATTTCCAATCCAATGAGCTCTTTTTTAAGTTTTTACAACAACGCTTTCGATAAAAACCTTATGTGCCCCCAGGGCATAACTTACAACCTTAGCCCTGATGGATGTGAGGGGGGGGGGTGTCATACTCAAAGACATGATTTCTAGACACTTCAGCTACATTGAACAAAATGGCTATATCAAAATGTTGATTGGAAGTGTTTGGAGAAATGATGGGTGTGGGGGGGGGGGAGAGAAAGTCTCCCTCTGATTGCTTTTTACTATTAAAAAGGACAATAGCCTTCTCAATTTCCAATCCAATGAGCCCTTTTTGAAGTTTTTACAACAACGCTTTCGATAAAAACCTTGTGTGCCCCCAGGGCATAACTTACAACCTTAGCCCTGAGGGATGTGAGGGGGGTTGTCATACTCAAAGACATAATTTCTAGACGCTTCAGCTACATTGAACAAAATGGCTATATCAAAATGTTGATTGGAAGTGTTTGGAGAAATGATGGAAGTGGGGGGGGGGGGGAATTCTCCCTCTGATTGCTTTTGACTGTTAAAAAGGACAATATCCTTCTCAATTTCCAATCCAATTAGGCCCTTTTTGAAGTTTGGCCTTAACAAAATGTTGATAAATAATTTCTGAGACCACACTGGCTAATCATGATAAACAAAAAATCGCGAAGAAAGGAAGAAAACGAGGACAATTAACAGCCAGTGAAAAAAATGTTTCACTGGCCAGTGAAAAAAGTGAAATTTTTCACTGGCTGTTAATTGTCCTCGTTTTCTTCCTTTCTTCGCGATTTTTTGTTTATCAAAATGTTGATCAGAAGCGTCTGGGGAAATGATGGGCATGGGGGGGGGGGATTCTCCCTCTGATTACTTTTGACTATTAAAAAGGACAATAGCCTTCTCAATTTCCAATCCAATGAGCCCTTTTTGAAGTTTTTACAACAACGCTTTCAATAAAAACCTTATGTGCCCCCAGGGCATAACTTACAACCTTAGCCCTGAGGGATGTGAGGGGGGGTTGTCATACTCAAAGACATGATTTCTAGACACTTCAGCTACATTGAACAAAATGGATATATCAAAATGTTGATTGGAAGTGTTTGGAGAAATGATGGGTGGGGGGGGGAGAAAGTCTCCCTCTGATTGCTTTTGACTATTAAAAAGGACAATAGCCTTCTCAATTTCCAATCCAATGAGCCCTTTTTGAAGTTTTTACAACAACACTTTCTATAAAAACTTTATGTGCCCCAGTGCATAACTTACAACCTTAGCCCGGAGGGATGTTGGGGGGGGGGCTGTCATACTCAAAGACATGATTTCTAGACGCTTCAGCTACATTGAACAAAATGGATATATCAAAATGTTGATTGGAAGTGTTTGGAGAAATGATGGGTGTGTGGGGGGGGGGGTGAGAAAGTCTCCCTCTGATTGCTTTTGACTATTAAAAAGGACAATAGCCTTCTCAATTTCCAATCCAATGAGCCCTTTTTGAAGTTTCTACAACAACCTTAGCCCTGAGGGCTGTGGGGGGATTATCATCCTCAAAGACATGATTTCTAGACACTTCAGCTACATTGAACAAAATGGCTATATCAAAATGTTGATTGGAAGTGTTTGGAGAAATGATGGGTGTGGGGGGGGGGGAGAGAAAGTCTCCCTCTGATTGCTTTTGACTATTAAAAAGGACAATAGCCTTCTCAATTTCCAATCCAATGAGCCCTTTTTGAAGTTTTTACAACAACACTTTCTATAAAAACTTTATGTGCCCCAGTGCATAACTTACAACCTTAGCCCGGAGGGATGTGGGGGGGGGTCACACTCAAAGACATGATTTCTAGACACTTCAGCTACATTAAACAAAATGGCTATATCAAAATGTTGATCGGAAGTGTTTGGGGAAATGATGGGTGTGGGGGGGGGCATTTGCCCTCCAATCGCTTTTGACTATTAATAAGGGCACTAGCCATCTCAATTCCCAATTGAATGAGTCCTTTTTGAGGTTTCTACAACAATGCTTTCCATAAAAACCTTATATGCCCCACGGCATAACTTACAACCTTTGCCCTGGGGGTTGTGAGGGATTTGTCATCCTTAAAGACATTATTTCTGGACCTTTCAACTACGTTGAACAAAATGGCTATCTCAAAATTTTGATTGGATTGTTTGGGGACATGGTGGGAGTGAGAGGGGTTATTTGCCCTCCAATCACTTTTGACTACTAAAAAGGGCACTAGCCCTTTCAATTTCCAATCAAATGAGCCCTTTTTGAAGTTTCTATGACAGGACTTTCTATAAAAACCTTATATGCCCCCAGGACATAACTTACAGGGCTGTGGGGGGGGGGGGGGTCATTGTCAAACACCTAATTTCCAGAACTTTTACCTATGTTGAACAAAATGGCTATCTCAAAATTTTGATTGGATGTGGTTGAGAAAATGGTAGGCATGAGAGGGGGGTCAGTTGCCCTCCAATCACTTTTGACTATTAAAAATGGCACTAACCCTTTCAATTTCCAATCAAATGAGCACTTTTTGGAGTTTCAAAAATCAGCCTTTCTATATAAACCTTAAATGCCCCCAGGGCATAACTAACCACCCTTGCCCTGATGGCTTGGGGGGGGGATCTTCAAAGACGTAATTTCTGGACTTTTCAACTATGCTGAACAAAATGGCTATCTCAAAATTTTGATTGAATGTGTTTGGGGAATGGCGGGCATGGGAGGGGGGTTAGTTGCCCCCCAATCACTGTTGACTATTAAAAAGGGCACTAGCCCTTCCAATTTCTAATTGAATAAGCCCTTTATGAAGTTTCTACAACAACTCCTTTGATACAAAGTGCCCTGGTCAAAAAAAAAAAAAAAAATGAAAAAAAATACATTGTGCCAACATTGTTGTTTACTTAGGCTGCACTATTGTGCTACCTATGATAATTTCAAACTTTTTTTTTGTCATGATTGTACATGTTTTTGAATCTTTTGAACATTTTTGTAAATTTGCACTGTTTAGGTTAATAGCCTGGTGCTGGGATGCTCACAAGGATCTTATTGTTAAATTTACTTCTATCCAATTAATAAAAAGTCACCTTAAATTTCATTTATTTCAAAATTATCTTTAATTTAGCATCTCTTTAAGAAGATAAAGTTATTTGTATACCTTGTTGCTCTGGTTGAATGTGGGCATCTTGGCTATCTTCTAGTATTAATTTCTATTTAATACTAATGATTTTTTTTAAAGGACCTCACCAAATAAAGAAAGACATTGATGCTATCCAGAAGTACAAACATCAAGTCAGGAAATACAAAGATGCACCTGCATCATCTAGAAAAACTAAGGAGTGCTTTTTCTGTAGAGGTACATACTCACCTGGCCACATTGGTCCTGCAAAGGGCAAAACCTGCACAAATTGTGAAAAGCTAAATCCCTTTGCACATGTGTGCAAAAGCAACAAATCAGTTAATGCTGTGACTGAATACAAGGAGAGCCCAACTGAAAACAGTGATGAAGATGACAACCTCTTCCTATATGTCATAGAAAACAAAACCAATAAAGACAGGGATGAGGCTCTTATTACATTGGAAGTGAACCACTCCCTACCTGTGAAGTTCGAATCTGACACAGGAGCACAAGCAAACATTTTACCTGCCAAGTATTTTGATGCCTTACCACATCCGCCATCACTGAAACAAAGTACTCAGAAACTCACTAGCTACTGTGGATCCAAAATTCCTGCCAGAGGCACGCACAAATCAAGAGCTGAGCTGCAAGCACAAATCAAGCAAAGCTGAAACCTTACCATTCTTTATTGTCAAAACTGACTCAGCACTAATTCTTGGATTCCAGTCAAGCATTTATCTGAACATAGTGAAACTTGTCCTGAATGTCAGTAAATTTGAGGAAAACGCTTGCAACAACATGTATGTATTTCACAGGACAAAATTTGACATGATATAGTCAGCAACTACAAAGACATTTTCCAAGAAATAGATAAGCTAGATGGAGTGCCATTTGCACCTGAAGGACAACGCAGTCTCTACAGCATACCCAGCAAGAAGAATCCCATCATCACTTTGAGGGAAAGTAGAAGCAGAACTTAATTACATGGAAGAACAGGGTATAATTAAAAAAATCTCTGAACCAACTAAGTGGGTTAATTCAATGGTTGCTGTAGAAAAAAAGATGGCAGTCTACAAATATGTATCAACCCTGCTGATTTTAATAAATCAATCCAAAGACCACTCTACCCTATTCCCTCCCTGGAAGATATCACATTCAAACTCCATGGAGTAAAATCTTTAAGCAAGTTGGATGCAAGATCAGGGTATTGGTTGCTAGTCTTTGATGACAAGTCTGCAGATCTAACCACATTCAACACCATCTTTGGCAGATACCAATTCCAATCTGCCCAGGATGAGTTCCAAAGAAGAACTGAAGAGGCTTTTGAGGGACTAGATTTTTTTGCTGTCATCATTGATGATCTTCTAGTTTTTGGGTCAACCTTTCAGGAACATAATAAGTGATTGACAGCTATACTTAAGAGAGCAAGAGAAAAGGGCATCAGATTCAACAAAGGGAAATGTCACTTTAGTGTGACCTACTTTGGACATGTTAATAGTGAACAAGGAATGCAGCCAGATCTGACAAACTTGAAGCCATCAACAACATGCCTACACCATCAAACCAAGAGGAATTTACAGCCCTGTTGGGAATGTCAAACTACCTTGCAAAATACATTCCAAACCTATCAACACAGAACAAAATCCTACACAACCTCAGCAAATCCACAAAATTCACTTGGGCCAAGGAACATGATGAAGCCATGAAAAATATCAATGATTCAACAGTCTCAAACTAAGCATACTTTGACCACTCATGCAAGTCAATTGATTTCACCATGGATGCTTCATCACATGGTCTAGGAGCATATATCTCATCAGATGGTAATGTCATGACATGCATGTCATGCTCTCTCAGCAAAGCTGAACAAAAATACTCACAACTGGAGAAGGAGCTATAGCAATAGTTTTTGGTTGCAAGCACTTCCATCCCTTTGTATATGACAGGCATGTATGAGTAACAACAGACCACCATCCACTTGAGACTATCCTCTGAAATCCACTTCAAAAAACCCCTGCCAGAGTTTAGCAAATGATGCTCCAGATTCAACCCTATTGTCTAGAGTTTGTCTACAGACCAGGGACAGAAATTGCTGTTGCATATATGCTATCAAGACTGCACCTCCCTGATGTTGATAAGAAGCTCCATAGAGAAATTGAAGTGTATGTCCACCATATTGCATGTGTTCTTCCTGTTAGTGATGTAAGACTTAAGGAAATACAACTTCACACCAAGGAAGATGAATAACTGTGCTTCCAGCACAATTTATCCTACATGAATGGCATCATATTCAAGGGTGACAGAATCATTATTCCCCTGAAGATGCAACCCAACATCCTCAAGTGGCTCAAACTTTGGTATGGAAAAAACAAAACAATGCCCTAGGATGCTTGTTTACTGACCAAAGATGAAAAGTGACACTGAAGCACTAATCACAATCTGCCCAGCCTGCCAGAAACATAGTCACAACAATCAGAAAGTGCCTCTTATAAACTCACAGATTCCATTAGC
Organism: Artemia sp. Qi Xiang Cuo; assembly: GCF_049724085.1. Lineage (NCBI taxonomy): Eukaryota > Metazoa > Arthropoda > Branchiopoda > Anostraca > Artemiidae > Artemia > Artemia sp. Qi Xiang Cuo. The sequence goes on along the minus strand of NC_142808.1, from coordinate 9,142,048 downwards.
ACCATGGTAGCAGGTAGCCTTTGACATTTTTGATTTGAACAAAGAAAAATACCTCACAACAGTCAACTACCACAGCTGTTATTTTTTAGATCAACAGGCTGAAGAACCTAACATCCAAGGAAGTCACCAGCAAACTCAAAACACATTTTGCCCAACATGGCATTCCTCATACCATCATGTCAGACAATAGAACTACATGGCATTCCTCATACCATCATGTCAGACAATAGAACACAATACACATCCTCAGAGTTTAAACATCTTGTAGAGGACTGGGTATAAAACACAATACATCCAGCCCTATCTACCCTGAGTCCAATAGGTTGGTAGAAAATGCTGTTCCCACATGCAAGAACATCTTCACCAAGGCAACTGGAGGTGGAGATGACCCATACTTGGGTCTCCTAGAATACAGGAATACACCTGTAGACAGCTACACTGCTCCTGCGCAGCTACTGATGAGCTGCCATTTACACTCCACCTTACTCTGCACATAAAAACACCTGCAGAAACAGATTGTTCCAACCAACAAATACTGCTGAAGAGGAAAATGGCACAATCAACACAGAAATTGCAGTATTACAAACATGCCAAGTCTCAGCCCACACTACACTCAGGCAACACTGTGGCTTACCAGAAACACCCAATCAAAGATAGTGCACCAGCAGAGGCACCAGTGACCCAAACCCAATACAGAAGGCAAATTAAGCCACCAGTACCAATTGTTCATCCTCCACTGGATGTAAGCAATCTTAATCTTCTATTACTAATATCCTGCATGACTGCTGTGCTTATGCTTTTAGTGCTTGTACATGCTTTCAGTTGCTTACCATGCTTTTGTAGTTATTATGCTTTCAGTTGCTTATTATGCTTTTTATTCTAGATGCCTGGGTTTAATAAACTAGTAATCTGGTAGAACACTGCAACTTTCATAGGCTATTGTACACTTTGAGGGATTAGAAAGGACAATTTTCCCAACTAACTCACTAATGATATAGCTAAGAAATAGGCATACCTTTAGCATCAGAATTTCATCATGAATCCAAATGTAACATTTATTTATATATATTCATTTATTATTTATATATGTAACATGCATTATATATATATATATATATATATATATATATATATATATATATATATATATATATATATATATATATATATATATATATATATATATATATATATATATATATATATATATATATATATATATATATATATATATATATATAACTCAGGGTGTATATTTGCACACTAGGGGGGGGTGCAGGTAAGATTCATTTCTAGGCAAATAATTTGCTGTTTATATTATTGACTGATGAATAAGTGACCATACTACTCAATGTCATACCATTTTGGTAAAATTATACTTTAGCTACTTTTGGCAGTCTTGGAAGGGGGTTAGGTTAGGAAACTTTCAGGGGTTAGGTTAGAAAACTTTCAGGGATGGGTCTACAGGCTAAAGTATGTCCAGGGAAGTTATTTTGAAGTACCTACCTCCCCTCCTTATCCCTCTAGAGGGTCCTGAAACTTGCCTACATGACAAGTCTATACATACTGAAATTGGTAAATTTGCAGTGGGCCATACAATTTAGCTAAGATAACAGTGAAAATGTCATTTAAAGCCTTTTTTATGCTTCAGGGATAGGTCTACAGGCTTAAGCATGTCCTGGTAAGGTATTTTCAAGTACCTACCTCCACTCCTTCTCCCTCTAGATGGTCCTGACCTTTGATGACCTTTAAAAATATGTGTGTTTTAAAAGTGAAACTTTGCAAAATAGATCTTCTGCTTAAATAAAATACATTTCCTAAATTAAAAAAAAAAAACTTTTATGGCTTATAATTCTACTCAAATTAACATGAATTGCATTTTCAGAACTAAAGCCAGAGAAAAATAATCTGATAACTTAAAATTAAGTTAAAATGTTGTTTTTTCAAAATTTCAAGGTAAATTTGCAGTGGGCCATATAATTTAGCTAAGATGAAAATGAAAATGTCATTTGATGCCTTTTTTTATGCTCTTTCATAATTCAAGAATTGCTTCTGGGGCTAGTTGCATCTTGAGCCTTTAAAGGGACCCCAAAGGCATTTTATATGAGTAATGAAAGAGCATAAAAAGCATCAAATAGTGTTTTCACTTTCATCCTAACTAAATTAGATGGCCCACTGCAATTCTACCATGTGCAAATATATACCCTGAATTGTTGACAGCAAAGTTTTGAATTGCAAAACTCAGTGTTGTTTTTGTTGATGGCATTCAAAAAACTTGAAACAATAGAAAAACAGTTTATTTATTTATTTATTAATACTGACAGTGGTAAGCTATACAAAAAGCTTGTCACACTAAGGAATAACTTAATAAGGCAATGATATATCTTACGTTACAAAATATACACATAACAGAAATTCCCTATAAATATACATGAAAACACATTTAAAATGGATCTTGAAACGACCGACTGTGAAAGTTTGTAGAAGCTAGTTTTGTTTTGAAAGTGTGGATTGTGAGAGTATCAACAGTCTCTGATGGAGGTGCGTTCCAAGGCTTGCACACATGGCTGGACAGTGAGTTCTGACCTAATCTTGTACATGGCCATGGTGGGTGAATTTTATGCTGGTGTTGTATCTTGAGAAGGCGAAGAAGTGAGATGGGGTGATAATGTCAATGTTCTTAACAATTCTGTATGTATTTATTAGGTCACCTCTATCACGCCTGAACTGAAGACTGGGTAACTGTAGTCTCTGCATTCTCTGCTGGTATGGCAAATGTCTCAGCTAAGGTATAAGTTTAGTCGCCCTACGTTGAACTTTTTCAATTCTTGCTTGGTCTCTCTTGTTAAGGGGAAACCATACTGATGAGCAATACTCAAGTATTGGGCAGACAGTTGAAACATAAAGTGATATGAGTGAACAGAGGTTAAATCTGGAGAACATGCGCTTTAAGCACAACAGTTGGTAGTTTGCCTGATGGGTAATCTCCGACACATGTTTCAAACTTCAGGCATGAATCGAAGCAAACCCCAAGATCTCTAATATACTCAACGCTTGGAATTCGTTTTCCATCAAGGAGGTAAGGGTAATGTTGAGAAGGTCTACAAAGATAATGAAAAGTACTGCACTTAGTCTTGTTAATGAACATACAGTTTGCTATGCACCACTGATGCAGAGCATCCAAGTCACTTTGGAGCAGTGAAATCTCTTGTTCATTCAGTACTGATCTGTACAGCTTCACATCATCTGCGAACATTTTTACAGTCGAGTTATTAACAACAAACAGTAGATCATTAATAAAAATGCAGAAAAGTACAGGCCCTAGGCAACTGCCCTGCAGAACTCTGCTGATCACAGGTGTGGAATATGATAGGACTTCTCCTACAACAACCTGTTGGGTTCTGTGTGTTAGATAATCTGTTATCCATGCAGCAGTCTGAGAGCCAATCCTGTATCATTGACACTTCTTAATCAGAAGTGAGATAGAAATTTTGTCAAAAGCCTTAGAAAAGTCAACATAAATGCAATCAAACAAAACCCCCCTATCTGCCATTGAGTGAAAGTCACCAATGACTTCCAGAAGCTATGAATTACAAGAGCGCCGCTTACGAAACCCATGTTGGGCTGGATGCCACATATTATTTTCTTCAAAGTATGACTGTATTCTACAGACCAGGATTTTTCCATAATTTGGGAAAAAATGGACCTATTTGAAATTGGTCTGTAGTTGTGAAATTGGGATTTGGAACCACTCTTATAAAGTGGCGTAATGACCACCTTTTTCTAGGCTGAGGGACAGACTCCAGACAAAAGACACAGATTAAATAGGTACGTGAGTGGCTCTGCCAGAACTGGTGCAAGTTCACACAGCATCTTGTTAGAAAAGCCGTCGATGTCAGGCACCTTTCCTGCATCTAGTTTCTGAAGTGTCTGATAAACCTGCTGAAAGGTAAAATCCGAGTCGTCGAATTCTTTTATTAAATTTGGAGGAGCGAATTGAGGGTCTGTTACTACCTGTGTTTGTGTGAAAACTGAAGCAAATAGTTTGTTGAATTTTTGTGATTTTGAATGATTACCGTCTATGTGTGCAAGAGTGTGAAGGTCTACGAATGAAATCCATGATGGAGACTGTGTGTTTTGGATCCTTCTGACATGCTTCCAGAATTTTTTTGGGCAAGTGTGGACTGATGCAATCACATCGGCCTCCACCTCCTGGTGGTTCATTCTCAGGAACTTGGTTGCTTTATTTCTTGCTTTCTTGTATGATAAACATGATTCTGCAGTTTTTATTTTTACGTGTTCATGCCATGTATCAGCTTTTTCCTTGAGCATTTGGATAATATACCGAGGAAGAGTTTGTCTTTTATTCTGGTACTGCCTACTAGTAAACACTGGTAGAAAAACAGTTTATATTTGATTTGCCTGATAAATGAGGTTTGAATTGTTAAAAATAAGTGTTTTTGGAATATATTACACTTGAACTACTTATTTATAAACACATTATATATTTTCAACCACTTTTCAATAACTTAACTGGTGTTGATAACTTCTTTGTGTGGTTACAAAAATGAAATGTCTTTGGGACCCATTTAAGGGCTCAGGATGCAACTAGCCCCAGAAGCAATTCTTGAATTATGAAAGAGCATAAAAAAAAGGCATCAAATGACATTTTCATTTTCATCTTAGCTAAATTATATGGCCCACTGCAAATTTACCTTGAAATTTTGAAAAAACAACATTTTAACTTAATTTTAAGTTATCAGATTATTTTTCTATGGCTTTAGTTCTGAAAATGCAATTCATGTTAATTTGAGTAGAATTATAAGCCATAAAAGTATTTTTTTTTTTAACTTAGGAAATGTATTTTATTTAAGCAGAAGATATATTTTGCAAGGTTTCACTTTTAAAACACACATATTTTTAAAGGTCATCAAAGGTCAGGACCATCTAGAGGGAGAAGGAGTGGACGTAGGTACTTGAAAATACCTTATCAGGACATGCTTAAGCCTGTAGACCTATCCCTGAAAGTTTCATTTTCCTAACCTGACCTCTTTCCAAGAAAGCCAAAAGTAGGCTAGCTAAAGTAGAATTTTACAGCCATTTTAATGTTCTTTCTAAATATAATAATCACTTTTGCTGTAAGAGAATTTCACCCCCACCCCTATATATACAAATTTAGGGTATATATTTGCATATTAGGGGGGTGGGGTAAAGTGATTACTATATTTGTAAAGAGCATAAGAAAAGGGGTAAATATTTACCAAATCATATTATTGAGTAACAACTAAAGTGAATATACCATTCAATGCCTTTTTTTATGCTGATTATGAACATAATAATCATTTCTATCGGAAATGAAATTTAGCCCCCCCTATATATGCCAATTCAGGGTATATATTTCCAAATTAGGGGGGGGCAAATTTTGTTTCTGATGTAAATGGGAGGTAAGTTTAAACTTTACCCCCACCTCCCTCATGTAAAAATATATACCCTGAATTGGCATATATAGGGGGGGGGGCAAAAATTTGTTTCCAATAGAAATGATTATTATATTCATAATCAGCATAAAAAAGGGCATCAAATGGTATATTCACTTTAGTTGTTACTCAATAATATGATTTGGTAAATATTTACCAGAAATAGCAGTAAAATTCTACTTTAGCTACTTTTGGCTATCTTAGAAAGGGGTTAGTTTAGGAAAATGAAACTTTCAGGGATGGGTCTATGTGCTACAGTATGTTCTGGGAAAGTATTTTGAAGTACCCACCTCCACTCCTCTCTCTAGAGGGTCCTGACCTTTGATGTCCTTTAAAAATCTTAATTATCAGTTATCAGTTTCTTTTTCTCTGGCTTTAGGCTAGTTCTGAAAATGCAATTCCTGTTATTTTAGTAGAATTTTAAGCCATAGGCTATCAATGTTTTTTTTTTCAAAATTTAGGATATGTATTTGCATATCTTTAAAATCTTATAAATTGGGATTGAGCAAAGTTGTGGAGCTGAAAACAATTTTGTTGGACTTCATTTAAGCAGAAGATCTATTTTGCAAGGTTTCACTTTTATAATACATAGTTTTTTAAAGGTCATCAGGGGTCATGACTCAGTAAATTTTTGGCAGTTGATATTAATGACGGTAAAGTTTAAACTTACCTCTCATTTGCATAACAAATAAACTTTACCCCCACCCCCTAATGTGCAAATATGTACCCTGAATTGGTATATATAGGGGTGGGGGTAAAATTCATTTCCAATAAAAATGATTGTTAGCCTAGCTATATTTGGAAAGAGCATAAAAAAGGTATTGAGTAGTATGTTTACTTTATTTGTAAGTCAATAATATGAATTGCCAAAAAATTACCCATGACCCTCTGCAGGGAGAAGGAGTGGAGGTAGGCTAGGTAGGCCTACTTCAAATACCTTCCCAGGACAAACTTTAGCCTGTAGACCCATCCCTGAAAGTTTCATTTTTTTAACCTAACCCTTTTCCAAGTAAGCCAAAAGTAGCTAAAGTAGAATTTTACCAAAAAGGCATTAGAGTGTATGTTCAGTGTGTTTGTAAGTCAATAATATGAGCAGCAAAATATTTACCCATTCCTGACACAAATAAATTATACATTGGGATTCAGGATGAAATCCTAATTGTAAAGGTATGTCTATTTCCTATCTCATTAGTGACTTATTGAGAAATTTACCACAGAAATGACATATTTAGGCCCAAGACTAATCCTGAAAGTTTTATTCACCTAGCTCAACTAAGCCTATTCTCCAAGATAGTGGAAAGCCCTTATCTAGAAATTTACCTTAATCATAGTCAATATTACAGACGTGGACAATTTCAATGAAAAATATTGAATAGCCTAGCCTACCAAAACAAGGTTAAATCCTTGAATTGAATTCCAGAAGGTTCTTACCTGCAATTACAAAAGGAGACTCTTTTGCTTTTCTGGCTAACTTTTGGCTCTGGCTTTCTTCAAGATCCTCAAAGTATGATTGACTCATTCTTTGAATTTGTGGCCTTGGCTACCTTTTTATAATTATTTAATTGTGTTTCTTCAGTAAAATTTTCTCTTTTTAGAGAAAATTTGTCCCTCTTGAATTATTTGTCAATTTACGGCTTAAATGAAGTTGCGTTTCCAACTACGAATCATGCTTAGCAGTCAAACAGTTCCTGAGAACGGACTGTAAGAAGTAACCCTTACCATCTAATTTATAACATCAGATAACTCTATTTTAGAGGTTTCAAGTCCCTATTCACGATATTTAAAATTTTTGTGTTATGTGAGAAACATGATAACGGATGCGTTTTTATTTGTTTTTCCTCAGGGTTGATCGTATTGAAAAAATGGTCCTAAGATATAATAGAACCATATTGATTGTCACAGATACATTTTGCCTAATAAAAGCAAACATGTCGTAATTGACACCCCTTGTCAAAATTGAGATACGAACCCTATAAGCATTATTTTTTACGAGTTTTCTAATGGTTTAGTTCGTTTTCCTGTATAATGCTTCCCAGCTGATCAAATCAATAATTTAAATTTATTCGTAAGTGCATGTTCCCCCGTTTTGTGAAAGCTAAAATTGTCATATCTGACCGAAGGATTAATCTGGGGTGTTTCTTCGTAACTGTATAGCCTCCATCGCAGACATCCGAAAAGGAGAAGAAAGAATTATTAGACTATGAATATAAATAAGAGAAATAATATGTCAGGGAAGTGGCGGAAATTCTTTGAAGCACTCAGCTGTTTTGATTCCCTAAGGTTAGTATTAATATTCTATCTTGGCATTTTTCAGAGTTCTGTTTTGAAATATTAGGGATTTTTCAGTATTTGGCTTGCAGAAGGATCTAAAAGACAGTCGGACAGTATTCAGAGAACACCAGTAAAAAGAAAAAAGGATCAATTATATACTAGTGAATAATGTTTTAGCTCAAGTATGTCAATAATGTCAATAATGTTTTAGCTCAAGCTCAAGTGAATAATGTTTTAGCTCAATTCAAGGAGTTTGAAACTCAATAAGTTTTAAAAACTCAATGCATAACACAAGCAAATGTACGTTTTCACAATAGACTGAGAATAAACACAAGAAACTGTGAAGTTTGATCGAAAAAAACGGAACACAAAGGTTGAAACTCAAAGAAAGGTTTCCAGGAGGTACTATTTAACAGGAGAGGGCATTACGAGAAGAGTTTGTAAAAATTTTATCTGCGTAACTCTTCATATTCCTGAACAACGGATATACTATTCTCAGAGGGATAGTAAGGTAACTGGTACATGCACGTTTCAACAGAATGTAGTTAAGAATTCCCAAGTAAATTCAACACTAGACTTGGTAGAAGTGGCTAAATGACATTAGCGAAAAGGCGTCTTTACATCCCAATCCTTTCAAATGAACAGAGTACTAGATATCGTCAGGTCAGATCTCCGAAGATCAAGAAGTATGTTAAATGCAACTCTGAATGTTCCCAAAATGAACTTTATATAGAAATCTGTAGCGATGAAGGATGGAGTCTAGTACCTTTGAGAATTTATAGGAATCAGTCTTTCAACCAAAATTATTTGCACTTCCGTAGCACGAAGGACTTATGTGATGCAGGCGAGGAGAAACGTGTTGCCAAAAATCATTGAGGTGCACGAACCGAAAAAGAAGTGTATTGAACAATATGGCTTTAGTAGGGCTGAGACTAGAGAGGAGGGAGAAAAGTATAGAGTTAATAGTTCCACACCAGTTCTATACTTCGAACATAAAAATATCTTTGCACGTTCACTCGTGTGTAGTGTTTGTTCATATATACTGTACGAATGATTTAGTTTATTACTTATAGCTTGTTCGGGTGTAGTTCTCATCTTTGTTTGGCTTCGTGCTTGAATAAACTATGTGCTTGTTGACGTTGGCTTGTGCTGTCAGTTTCTGGTCGTGGAGCATACGTAATAGCAACTGTGTGATTGTCCTGATGAGTTGATTGAATTCCATTTACGTATTCTGTCCTTATCTCAGATTGTCTCTTGTTCGATTCTTTTTGTGCCGCCATACTCGGTGTCATCATTGTATTTAGACAGGTTGTAAATAAATTCAATTCAATTGAAAAAAAGTGCAGTCATTCAACAGGTTTATGTCTCCTCTAGATGTGGAGTACTACGAGTACGTTTTTGCAAGTATGGGTCAAGAAAACAAAAGCCCATCCAATGCAGTACATACAGCATGCCCAGAAGAAGAAGGTACAGCCCGTCTCCCCTCATCAAAAAAGCTGAGAAGAAGGAAAGGCAATCAATAAAGACCTAATCAGTTACCTTACTTTAATAGTTTTTTCACGAAGAAAACGAAATTTCTGAAGTTGGGCTATAATCATTTTGGATTAAAATTCAGTTAAACAATCTGAGCAGTGTGAAAAGGTAGAAACGCTGTGGTTGAGCTCTAAGATAAGCCTTAGCTATTCCCGAGAAAACTTTGACAAAAAATTCTCATAACAAAGTGGAAAAGGAACCCAAGCGCTATCCTGCACTTTTGTTGTAACTACCATAGCAGAAGAAAGGACGGGCAAATATGTCGTACCCGTTTAAACTTTTGACCTAGAACAGTTTCATCCAACAGGGCCAAAATTCTACCAACAGGTCTCCTCTACTACCAGCTTTAAACTAGCGTTCCATTCGTTTTTCTATCTACCAAATATTCAGCTCCGCAAAAAACGTTTATTTCAAGTGCGTTTTGCTCTAAATTTTAAAAGTGCGGATACGACATTTTTGCCATCACAGGGCGATTTATGACAAGAATTTGCTCTCCTGAAAACTCCATCTTTAGCCTTATGGAAAGTATGAAAGGGCGGTATCCCCACTCTTGTTTGTATTTTTTCATGTTTTAAGTTTGATCTTATTGTTAATTGTAAAATAAATAGGATGCTCCAAGTATTACCGATTGACGTATGTGAAACCTTTACTCGACAACATAATTTTTTTACTCTTCAAAAGTATGAATTTATAAAAAAGAAAGAACAGATAATATTAGAGCTATATCATAATGGTATAAATGAATTATTCGTCACTAGGCTATTTATATTGAAACCTTGGTTTCTAGAAGGTTGTCTATTATTTCGAGTTTTTTTCTTAATATAATTATAATAAAAACATCATTGCTCAAAACATACCTGATTTCAGTAAATGACAAACTTTACCAGCTCTTAGGGGAGCTTTAAAGGAGGGGGAGGGGCTTTTCTGTTGCAGAAGCAATACTTTTGTTTCGTCCTGTTTTATTTTCCTAGTTCGCCAATTTTAGCTCATTGCTAGAAAGTGGTAAGGGTCTAACCTCCTTAGTTTTTACGCAAAGGGTGAAACACAGACTGGATTGGTGAATATGACATTACATTTTCGAAAGCTACGCATAATTCTCGCCTGGGGCCAGAAAAGATGGTTTTCGCTAGTTGTTTGAACCACAGCCAATAGTATGTGGATTGCAATGGTATTTTAGAGGACTATCTGAAGTTATGCACAGAAGCTTTCGTTCCAGTGAGCCATGTTTCTGCTTTCGACTGAAAAGCTTTGTTCTAGCTGCAAGCAGACAGGCACGAGTGTCAAACTGAAATTGGACCAAGTTCGAAAGTGCTTGAGATGTGCAACGTTTACATCTCAAATCGCCAAAAATAGAGAGCTTTTCTTTTATTTCTTTCGAAGTGGTGATATTACCACAATATAGTTTGGCCCATGACAAGAAAATCTACTTTTGAGCCAAGGCAGATAGATTTTTCTTTTCAACGGTGACCAACGGTCCTTGATGGAGCGGATCAATGTGTATGGGAAAGTGAGCAAAATGAATGAAGTTTTAGAGGTTTTGCGAGTTCGGGGTGCTAGAATAGGTTTGAAAATTAATTTTAGGAAGACTCAGTCACTAAGGCTAGGAATAAGTGAAGATGAAAAGGTGACGTTGGGTAGTGAAAAGATTGATCAGGTGGGCAGCTCCACTTACCTTGGTAGTATTATTAGTAAAGATGGTGGGAGCAGTGAAGATATTAAAAGTAGAATAGCCAAGGCTCAGGTGATTTTTCACAGTTAAAAAAAGTTTGGAAGAACAGGAAAATTAGTCTGCAAACCGAGTTTACAATATTAGAAGCTACAGTGATGAAAGTGGTCAAATATGGTTCTGAAGCAAGGGCGCTCCGAAAAGCAGATGAAGATTAGCTAGATGTTTTCCAGAGATATTACTCACGGATTGCTTTGGGTACCCAGATGACTGATCGTATTTCAAACAATAGGTTACACGAAAAATGTGGTTCAATACCACTCTCTAGGGCTATAATGAAAGAAAGGTTGAGGTGGCTAGGGCACCTTGTGCGGATGAAGGATGACAGATTACCAAAGATTGTTTCTTTTTGGCCAACCGCTTAGGGCTAAACGAAAAGTAGGTCATCCTCGCCTGGTGTGGGAGGACGTCATAAAGAAAGATTTAGTGGAAATGGGAACTTTTTGGGCGGGTGTAAAAAGGGAGGCTTTGAATAGATTGGGGTGGAGGAGGAGCTCAGGCGACTTGGTGCTGCGATGAGTTGTTAGTAGTAGTAGTAGTAATGTGTATCGGATCAGTTTTTTTGTATAAAAGAACCTTCATACAATAGGCCTACACCATTTAAAAATATCAAGGGGTTGACAAATCCTATGATGTGGTACACATAGAAAAAAAGTTAGTTCAAATTTTAGACAAGAAAGGGGCATGTAAGTAACAACTGGCTATTATGCCTTGGTCACCTTTCCGATACGAGGTTGGCATTTTTTACTAGTTGGTGTACCTATTGTTTCTGGTACATTTGGGAGGGGGGGGCGGTTAAAAAACTTGAAAACTCATTGAAGTTTTGCTTACATGCATTTTCGATACGTTCTTACGAGTTAGACAAACATTTCGGAGGGGAGGGGGGGAGTCAAATCCCCTACCACCTTCCTGGATATGGTCTTGATTTGAGGGCAAAAACAGTTCGGCCTCATTTCTGCTACGGAGAGGGAAGTGCAAGTAAGAATAGATTGTTAGAGCACGGTCATCTTCATGGTTAAGGGGTTAGATACACCTTTCCAAAAATTTCGAAGGTTAAACAACTTCAATATTGTGGTACACATTAGAAAAAAGAATCTGGTTCAAATTCTAAGATAAGAGAGGGACTTGTATGTAACAATTAGCTGTTATGCCTTGGTCAGCTTCAAGATAAGGGGTTGGTATCTTTTGCTTGTTGGTGTACCTATTATTTCTTTTTGATGCATTTAAGGGTTCGGAAAATTTGGTTTCCTGTTCGCTATTGGGAGGGAAATGCAAGTAAAAATAGATTATTAGGGCACGGCCATCTATTTGGTTAAGGGGTTAGAAACTTCAGTAAATCAGTTTACCCTTTATTCGATCAAAACAATTATGATAACACAATTCAAAGATGAAGTGATGGATTTTTAATGTAGAATCGGCTGGACGACCATATTCTTCTTCAGGAGTAGGGGTAATGAACTTCTACTGACTGGTGTACCTTTCTTTTATTTTTGCAGCGTCGATCTATAATAGCATGTTTACCAAAAGCAAAGTATAGCTTTAAAGAATAAGATTATATTGCAAGTTCAGAGCTCTTTCACAAGGTGTACCACTCTAAAAGTTTTCGAGGTGATCGCTGGCTGCCGGACCGCTGCTAAAACATTCGGCTGAAGACCGTGGTCATGTTAGTAGATGAGGGACTTGGAACTTTTACTTGTTGCTGTACCTATTTTTGATTCCTAACAATCATTTTAGACTAAGTCAAATTATTTTTTATATTTCTAATGCATTTAAGGGTAAGAAAATTGTCCCCATGCTGTCACGCATCTCATTGACATAGTAATCTATATAAAAGTAACTAAAAAAATATAAAAGTGGGCCTTTGCCCCAGGCGTAGAAACTTTAGGGGCGCAAAATTTTAAATAAATAATCTAATGGTTATAATCCTTTAGTAATTTTTGAAATGTATTTTTATTATAATAAAGTAGATGGTGCAGTTGACTACTATGTATAATCAAATTGAATTCAAAATTCTGATTTCCCGTATCTTCATCACCATTCCTTGAAAATAAAAGTTAGCAGACCAAATATAATTAATTTTAATGTTTCTTGTGATATTTTGGATTCAAACCTGTTTGTATTTTACAGGATGTCGTCTTGTCGGGACAGAGAATAAAGTATCGAGAGCTGAAAATAAACTAATGAAAACTGAACTGATTCATGTTCAGACCACTGCTCTACGGTCGGAAATGCATGCCAGACGAAACAATATTCTAATATATGGTATTGAGGCTACGGAAGGAAATGAAAACCTGCGATATACTGTAGTCCCTTTCCTCCAGACTAAACTCGGAATTACAGATGCCGACTACTTATGGGTACCATGAAAACAGCCCCCTTCACAAAAGAAGAAAGGCGGCGCTGCTGGAATAAAACGAAGCCTAGAACAAGAAAATCCACAAAAAATGAAAAGGCAAAAAAAGCAAATTTTTGCTCCATCTGAATCACAAGCGATCACCATTCCAATTGAAAATCTTCCTTCTTGCCCTGAAGACTACGGTGAACTAGCTTAAATTATATCAATGTACCTAAACTGACTATGGGCCAGGAGCGACTAAATGATTTAATTAGCATAACTGAATTAATTAGCGTAGAACAAGAAGATTCGGAAGCAATCATTTGGGACGAGATAATTAATTCTTTCAAAGGGTAAAGTAAGAAAAGTTAGGATTAAATAAATGGAAAATGTAGTTGATAAATGAAACTATTGTTAAAAAATAAATATATTGTTAAAATTCGGCCTGCGTTTTTTGGAGTCGGGAGGGGGGGGTGCTAATAAAGATTTTCCCCAGGCACAAGAGACCAGAACCGCCACTGAAGATGATATTGTAATTTTTGACCCATACCGATGCCAACGATTAAAAAGGGAAGTCTAAAGTGTTTCCGATATATTTGAAGTCTATGCTCTATTTAGTCTTTGGTTTGTTATTTTTCTGCTCTCCTAAGATTTTAAGATACCGATGAACGACAACATTTTTGCTGTCATTCCATAGTTGTTAGCTCTATCCATCTACAAAATTGAATTGTTGAAATTTGGTCTTCATGTTTATGAACATACATTAAATTTTATTTTTAAGCAAGTTTATACCCTTCTCCAAAAAAGTGAATAATATCATTATTCTGGATTGGTGAAAGGTACATATGAACGTTCTCAATCCAATGGTATAAGTATCTTGTCTTTTTGATGCAAGTTACAGCTACAGGCTTGCCGTAGAATCGCTTGTTTTAGAGGAAACATGGAACTTAAGGGTACATTACATTTACACATTCAAGGTTAAACGGGCTACAAAGTGAATACGATATTTTAAATCCTGACCAGTGTTGTATTAACCATCTGGCAAAAAATGAAAATTTTTTTAAGCAGATTTCTAGTTCAACCTCCATCTGAAACACAACCAATTAGCATTCCAATTGAAAATTTTTTTTCTTGCCCTAAAGACTATAGTGAACAAACTTAAATCATATTTTATAATTTATGCGACAAGCCTATGGCTTCCTCCTTTATTGAATAAAATAAAAAATAAAATAAATATTAACGTACATTATATTTGTACATTCAAGGTTAAATGGGCTACAAAGTGAATACGATATTTGAAATCCTGACCAGTGTTGCTCATGCAACCCTTTATAAATTCTTCAGCAAGTTGGTTTCTACAAGTTTAAGTTTCAATGTTGGTTTTAATGGTTTCAAGATATTAATATTTCGAAGGCCATAGAAAAACGTTGCCCATCGAATGCCATCGATGGGCAGCATTTTTGCTGTCATTCCATAGTTATCCATCTACCAAATTACATTTTTGAAATTTGATCTTCATGTTTCTTTAAACTGAAAATACGTTGAATACTAGTTGAAAAAAAAAAAAAAAAAACAACAGAAAAACACAAGTTTCCTATTTTCTTAAGCAAGTTTAGATCCTTCTCCAAAAATAGTCTAAGCCATATCATGGTAAAATTCTACTTTAGCTACTTTTGGGTATCTTGGAAAGGGGTTAGGTTAGGAAAATGAAAGTTTCAGGGATGGGTCTACAGGCTAAAGTATGTGCCGGGAAGGTATTTTCAAATACCTATCTCCACTCCTTCTCCCTCTAGAGGGTCCTGAAATTTGCCTACACGACAGTTTATACCTATTGAAATTTTGACAAAACAACATTTTACCTTAATTTTCAGTTATTAGTTTCTTTTTCTCTGGCTTTAGTTCTGAAAAATCCAATTCCTGTTATTTGAGTAGAATTTTAAGTCACACTAACGGTTTTTTCCTTCAAAAATTAGGAAATGTATTTGCATATCTTTAAAGCCTTATAAATTGGGATAGAGCAAAGTTGTGAAGCCGAAAACAATTTTGTTGTACTTTATTTAAGCAGAAGATCTATTTTGCAAGGTTTCACTTTTATAATACACACATTTTTAAAGGTCATCAAAGGTCAGGACCCTCTACAGGGAGAAGGCTTGGAGGTAGGTACTTCAAAATACCTTCCCAGGGACATACTTTAGCCTGTGGACTCATCCCTGAAAGTTTCATTTTCCTAACTTAACCCATTTCCAAGATAGCCAAAAGTAACTAAAGTAGAATTTTACCCAATATCATTATTCTGGCTCGGTGAATGGATACACCATGTTCTTCATCTTCTTCTTCTGTTCAAACGTCTTGTTCATTTGATGCGAGTCACAACTGCAGGCATGTCGCGAAATCGCTCGTTTCAGAGGGAACGTATACCTTTAGCGTACGTTACGTATATACATGGAAGGTTCAACTGGCTGCAAAGTCAATCTTAGGTTTTTAAATCCGGACCAGTGTTGTTGCTTGTGCAACTCTTTGTTGGAAAAGTCAATAAACGGTTGCTGCAACAGTTCGCGTTGCCTATGGAACGTAAATCTAGGTTTCTATCGGTTCTTTACGCATATTGTAAATCTGCTTTCTTTTGTTCAGTATAATTATTTTGCGTTTTAGCCTTTATTTCTTCATCCATAGTATTTTCAATTGGTTTGAAGTAGTTCTTAACCATGTCAATTTCTACTCGTTTAAGTTTAAATATTGGTCTAAACTTTTGTTGAAGAAAAACTAGCTTCTTCTCTTGATTACTGTCCGTTTTTCAGTCGACACAGTTCCATAATGAGTAAGTTCTACTTACACTTGTAATGTTATTCAGAATATTACTTTTGTGGCTCGACAGAAACAACTAGACGAAGTTGAAACCAGCCTTCAAGCAGAGGGGTGGTCACGTCCTTGGACATGTCACTGAGCCTGACATTAAACCTATTGACAACTTTCAGTTTGTTACATATGAATTTGTAATTTTCTTCCGGTTGTGGTAAAAAAAAGGTACGGGGACCTTTTGTTGCGGGCAACTTTCAGAATTGTTGGTCACAGTAGTATGTATAAAACCTTTCCATTAGAATAAAGACAGATACTAGTATTCTAGATTAAACTAATTCGTTTCAAAAATTGACAAGGCGTAGTAAATTTTGATTTATTTTTTATTCTATAAAAGATGAATCTTAAGACAAAGAACATTCTCTACCCTCACCTTGCCAATCATCATAACATGGCATCAATCACAGTAGAAAAATGGCAAAAAGAACGAATCTAGGCTGATGCAAAGTATTCTTTGCTTTTGTGGACATCAGCTTTCATGGTCTTGTCACCTGGCTTCCATCCAGCAGGGCACACTAAAATAAAGAAATTTTGATTGGAACTGTTCGGAAAATTATGGACTAAGGAGGAGGGCTGTTTGCCCTCCAATCACTTTTTACTCTTAAAAAAGGATGCTAAACTTTTAATATCCAATCAAATCAGCTCCTTTAAAAGTTTCAATGATATTACTAGCTATGATAGAGTAGCGTTGCTTATGATTTGTGCAATAAAATGAAGTAGTAAAATAAACGCGGAGATCGTATTAACTTGATCAGAATCAAAAGACATACTATATAATTTTTCGGGGAACCAGTCAAATGGTGCAAGATTCTCTTTCAACTTGGGCATAAAATGGTTTAGGGCAATTACCAGCAGCCTTGTTAGTTCTAAGAACGAAAAGAGAAGGCAGTGAAAATTCCAATTAAGGGGTGCAGTTAGGGTGTAAAATATTATACACAAAGACCAATGTATTATTTACTTTGCAACCGCAACCTTCATTTAAAAGTATCTAACCAAACGGAGAATTTGTAAACTTATTTTTACAATATAATCTTTTTTCTTGGAAATAAACTAATAAAAAACTTTCAAACACATTGAGGTCAAAATGTGTATATGAATTGTGCAGAGCACCTCCGATTTCCAATTATTAATGTCGACGGCCTTTTAACTTATTTCACGTTAAAACTCGTCGTATTGAATATACATAATTAGAATGACAAAGAGCTTCTCAAGAGCTGCACTTTACTGACAAAATGTGTAGGGTAATACCTAACCTAACCCAAAGAAAATATCATTTCTATATATTAAATATTTAATAATAATATTCCTACAACGTAGATTTCAACTTAGCCTAAGCTAATTTTCTTCAAATACTGACAGGCATAAACCGATTATGGTCTGATCTTTAAATCAAAATTCTCGAGTGTGTACCATATAATAAACAGGCCTCCCTTTTCTCAATCTTTCCAGCGATTTTTCACGGTCAATTTTTCTGCATGGCGTAAGGGTAAGTAAGTATTGTGCTTTCTGAGGGTCATGTTTCATTCTGAAGGTTGAGAAAGTTGAGAAAAGTTTTTGGCGAGGACCTTTTTAAACAAGGGTAAAAAATCACTCCTTCAAGTATTAAATGTAACCATATTATACATTAAAATAATTATATTTAAAATTTTGAAAATCAAAGACTAAAATTAAAAAAATAAAAAAAATGCTGTTTTCTATGCCTTTCCGGAAGGGCTGTTTCCTTGTGATGCCAGGGTTTGAACCGGAGAATCACCTCCGATGGGAAGGCGCGGTTGCTTCCACTGCACTAGCACAAGGTAACTGATTATACTATTATAAAGTACCATGGTGATGAGTTATAATTTGCCACCGATAATAACTGATGTTATCGTTTTGGTCCAAAGCTTGACTTATATGCATGGATGGTAAAGAATACGACAATGTTGTCATCGAAGTAGTTTAGATGAAACGCTTACTGAAGGGCACTCAGTGAGCTTATGTTTAACAAAAGTGAAAGAAAATTGTTTTGAGTACGCCAAAAGAAGATTAAAGCTATTCCAGGTTCCAGAAAAATCACCGTTCGTTCATATAAGCATCAAATTATCTTAGAAATAAAGATCTAGAAATATTAACAATCGTATGCGCCCCCCTGGGTCAAAAACAGTAGATGTTATCTGATTATTTCATTTTCAATTCAAATACGTATCTTATATTCTTATAAAAACGCACACCATGCAACTTAAAATTTTAGTTTTAGTCCCCCCCCCCCTTGAACAAAGATCCTGGATACGGCCTTGTAGTCTATATATAAGTGTGTATATACTATGTAAATATATATGAGACTATATGTAAATATATATGAGCTTGACAAAATACATTTGGCACATTTTTTTATAAAAAAGTGACGCTTCATTCTTGACAAAAGCTTAGAAGAATCAGGAGATAAGTCCCAACAAAAAATTGAAAATTTTAAGGCATGGTAATTCCAGTGGTCAAGTATTATTCTTAAACGTGGGTCTAACAAAGGCTGAGGAATATTTGTTAAATTTCTTCCAAATGAAATTTACAAGGATAGCTTGAAGTGCTCGTTTGGCTGACAGTATATCAAATAACAAGTGGCACATAAAATCTGGTTCAATTACACCTTCAGTGGCTATACTGAAAGAAAGGTTAAGATGGCTGGGCTACACTTTACGGATGAAGGATAGCAGATTGCCAAAGATAGTGCTTTTTGGCCAGCCATCTGCAGCTAAACGAAAAGCAGTTCATCCCAGAGTGGCCAGATGGGGCGCATTTGCGCCATTTTGGCGCTTTTTTGAGGCAGCTTCACATTAAATTTTTTTAATCGGCACATCTTATGAGGGGGGAAATCGTTTATTCGGCGCATTTGCATTAGCAAAATGGATCTTTCGGCGCATTTTCACTTTTAGGTGGCGTAGCTTCAGCCCAAGCAACTGGCAACAATCGTTCATCTCCGAATAGAAAAGAAATAAGTTGTAAGGAAGGTATTTAAAGAAGTAAATAGCGACTAAGACCACACAGCATTTCCATCATAAACATCAACAACAAGAAGAACAATAGGGAATTCTTTTCGCAAGACAGTGGAATTCTATGTTTGAATGAATATTTCGACCCTATGTCCTAAGTATGCCCTCAGCAAAACTTGCAATAAATAAAAAAGAGACTTACAATACAATACGATCACTTAAACTAAAATGAACAATTTTAAAAGTCCCAGCATCCTTAACTTTTAATGTAATTTTATTGTAAGTCTCTTTTTGTTTATATATTTATGTTTTACTGAGAACGGTCCTTGGATATATTTTTGAAATACTCATTTAAATATAGAATTCCACTGTCTTGCTAAGAGAATTCCCTATTGTTCTTCTTGTTGTTGATGTTTATATTTAAAGGAGATTTGAATTTAATGGAAGGGTGTTAAAAGTGATGCTTTGACTATACTGGGGTGGTAGAGGAGCGCGCGCTGCCGTGTTAGCCTCAGACGGCTTGGCGCTGCAATGAGTCGTTAGTAGAAGTATTAATAGTGTACACAATACATAATAATTGTGTTTATTGTGCTAGTGTGCACTGTTGACTGTGCATTGAATGTAGCACCCCTCAACCTTGAAAAAATTAGTAAAGATGGAAGCACATGAGCGTTTTTATAAGTAATTCAAGATCATAACAACTAGATGGTGCAGGAAGGAATCCATTTTGCTAACTAAACAAATTTAATCATTTCCATTCTTTTTTTTTATTTCATATATTTTGTTTATCTCTAACAGGAGATTTACGGAATGAAGATTCTGTATTTGAATGGTTGCAAGATGATGACAACCGTGAGTTGGCTGATGAAACTGAAGAAGTGAATGCTCGTATGCTTGACCATCTTAGACTATAATGCCACAGACTATGACTTAGACAGACTAATGCCAGAGACCACAGACTTAGACCGTCTTTAGACTATAATGCCACAGTAAGAGCAGAATAACTAATACTTGGAGACTAATACTTTGTTTATAAATAGAACGATATTAAGTATGTAGGCCAATTGACAGACAGTGAATAACAATTAGCGTTAAAACATTTTTAATTACAGAAAAAAAAGACGAGTTTAAAAACCGAAATATTTAAAAGATCATCAACATAGTTTATATACAGACACGCTAAACTTCGATAGAAAAAGTAATACAAAAACGTTTCACAAAGACATTCTTTCAAAGTTCAAATATACTGTTAAAACAGTTTCCCAATCGTAAAAATAGCGCAGTATTCGAACCGTACGGACAGCATATTCAAAATAAGAACCACATATCTTACATAATGTAACGATTAAGTACATATCAACGATTTACTAAATGTAAATACAGCGAGAGAGAACATTAATATGGTGTATATTCTAATTTTACCCGGATTTGGTATGATGGCAGACTTTTTTTTACAAACATAAAATTACCAACGGCAATACTTTTCCAGCTAGGCAACCACATTTACAGACTAGGAGATGTATTTTCCAGAGTAAACTAATAAATAACCAAGACCTTCACATCATCTTCATAAGAAATCAGTAAGAGCATTTAGGGAGAATTCGAAGGATATACCCCTCCCCTAGGTAAGGAAAGTTTCACCATTTGAAAAAAGAGCATTTTTATTCCAACATTTCCCCAAAGTTTGCCTGGAGGAGTGAATTTTCCTTGTCCATTGATATGCAGTTGTAGTCCCTTTGGATACAACCTTCTTTGTTTAACTAAGTGTTCATTAAACGAAGTCACAAGAGAAGTAACAAAAAACGAACAATTGTGGAGTATAAGCATAGAGAAGGACCTGTAGAGAAGGAAACATGTGAAGAAAACAATCCATACTTCATAATATGCAGAATATTTTTAGCTAACATATTTTGCATGCAGCCCCACTATTCTTTACTCCCCCTCCCCTCCTAATGCGCAAATATATATCCCAAATCATATATATTTTCAATGAATTCTGTCACCCGTCACTTGTTTGGTCAGAGTTGATTCAACTTACAGTTACACGGGTTGAAACAAGAGAGATGTATTGGCAGAATAGATGAGAATTATATAATTTCGGATGTATATTTGCACATTATGGGGGGGGGGGAGGGGGGTATAGCGGGGCTGCATGCAAAATGTGTTAGCTACAATTATTCTGCATATTATAAAGTATGAATTGTTTTGTTCCCTTCTCTACAGGTCCTTCTCTAGGCATATACCCAATTAAGGTGTATTTTTCCTCTGAAACAAGCGCTTTTGCGACAATCCTACGTCTGTAGCTTGCACAAAAAGGGTTAAATATTTATATCACTGGATTCATTATTCTCAGATCTATCCATTCAGAGAGCCAGAATTAAAATATTACTTGAGCTTTCTATTGTGGAAGATAATAAACTTGCTTCAAAAATAGGAAATTGTTCTATTTTTCAAAGATTTTTAACCAGTTTTCAAAGTATTTCCAATCAAAGAAACTATGTACACCAAATTAAAAATGTTATTCGGCGAATGGATAGAGCTGATTGTGAGCAATGGAATAATGTCATAACTGTCTTTTTGCGTTGATATATGTAAACCGTAGGAGAGCATAAAAACAACATACTAAACATTGCTCAGGGAACATAAACCTTAAATCATACATAAATTACATACGTCAATAGAGAAGGAAATACAAAGCCACCAAAATGTGATGGCCAGCACCAATGGAATATTATGAAGAAGGCAAAAGTAGGGGGGGGGGGGGGTAGAGAAGTAGGGGAGCGGAGGATGCAGGAATACAAGTTATTTTTCAAACTGTTGTTCCTCAAATTATTTATTTTCCTCCATTTTTAATGTGTATATTTTCAATTTTACAGTCCAAAAATTAACGAAGCCCTTTTGCATAACCGAAAAGAAAAAGAAAAAAAGATATCCCCTGGAATGGCCCAAATAAGAAGTGCGTCGAATACCCCCAACTGGTAAACAAGCCAACATACATATGTAAAGAGAACAGACCATAAAAAGAATTGCAAAATAAGTCAGTCAGTAACGAAATTAATTTAAATTTGGAAGAAATCAAATACGGGGAACAAGCAGCTCCAGTACTTGTACTTTCCACAAGCCAAATAAATTATGTCCTGAATTGTATTTGAATATTGTATTATGTATTTCGTGCAATGTATTATAAATGTGACAAAGTACAGTTGGAACCCCAAAGGAGCCCGTTTAGGATTCCAGGTCCTTTTCTTATGAAGAAGAAGAAGTATAATTTATAGTTGCTGACATAATATACCATCATTTTCACATAACTATGAGTGCCACGTTAAAAGACACTAAGTTTCGCCAATTTGTTGATTAAATAATTAACTATGCACGTTTGATATTCACGAGAATATACTTGTTTGAAATAGAATATACTTAATATAAGCTTGCTCAATAATTAGTCTGTGACTGCAAATTGTCTAAATCCTGTGGAAGATTTTCAACAGACAGAACAGTTTGCACAGGAATCGTTTCAAAATGAAATTCTTCTTCATTTAGTTTATTCCATGGAGTATGTTTTCCGCGCATGTCAGCTAAAATCCCACTCGTACGTCTTTTATTCAAACAAACTCGAACAAACTTTTCAGTCACAGCAAGTACACCTCTGAAAAAGGCTTGACAAACTCTGATTCTAACATTGTTCACCATAAGGAAATACTGGTATGATATAGTGCGCCGCAGCTCAGATTTTGAAGTCTGTTGACTTAGTTCACTTTGAATCTCCTGAGTTTGCCCTTCAACTTTGCCCCTTGACTTTGATTTACATCGTCTTTTGACTTCACTACTGTCAATCAATTCGGCCAAATATTTCCTTTTCTTTTCAATGTCGTCAAGACTCCAAAACTCCGCAAAAAGAGCCTGCGCCTGATCATTTGAAATCCTCTCGTGACATTTAAACGGACATTTACATGGAACCATTTCAACTTGTTTACCTGCAACAAATTTGCCACCAGTAGTAAAATAGGATTCCCCTTTCAAGCGTTTTCGTTTTCTATCATCTTTACTCATATGGCCAAAAAGCTGAATTGGATAATTGACGATACAGTCATTTGAATGATTGCTACCAGACTCATATAACATTTGAAAGTCTGCTACTCTCTCAGTCTCAGGTCCTCCACTTACTGAATGTCTCAATCCTGAATATTTCAACGTATTTTCTGGAGCTGGTTCGTCATCTGAGTTATTTGCACTAGAAAAGACATGATTCTCCGCCTCATTCTTCACTGGATAAGAGTGACAATTTAAAAGTGAACCCGAAGAGCTTAGACCTAATTCCTCACCAGAGGTACTAATATCATGAATAAAACTTTCTCCAGCATCACTTTCCCCTGGATAAGACCATCTACCCAAAATATCAGGATCACTCTCGCTTTTAACAATCACCAGATTGACAGCGTTATCTAAGCATGTATTCTCTTGTTTGATTCTCTTAGCATTTCTTGGCGCATCTTCTGAATGCAGCGCCATCTCTTCAATTTGATCTTGAGATCGCATAGGTGTTCTTCGATCTGTAAAAATCGATCATTAAGCAACACATCGTCGAAATGTTTGTCATGAATCACACTAATTTGTCATCCATATAGTCCAACTCACTGTCTCTAATATGCTTTAATCATTGAAGGATATTCACTGACCACCACTCAGACAACTGATGAATTATTCGTCGAGACTTGGTCAGAACAAACCGAGTTCAAACTGTTCACTTCTTCAGACCCTGCAAGTGTATGCTTCAAAC
Source organism: Artemia sp. Qi Xiang Cuo (assembly GCF_049724085.1). Lineage (NCBI taxonomy): Eukaryota > Metazoa > Arthropoda > Branchiopoda > Anostraca > Artemiidae > Artemia > Artemia sp. Qi Xiang Cuo. The sequence continues at coordinate 9,118,107 of NC_142808.1, read as the reverse complement.
ATATTTAGGCTAAGAAATTAACAATCCAATTAGCTATAATTTGGTTCAAAAGAAAATGATTTAGATAGGACGTACCACAAAAAGGCAAAGTTAGGATACATTCTAACATCAAAGCTGATTTCGGAGCATAAATGTTTTCTCACTAAATGAAGAAATTTAATGTATATGGTGGGTTGAACACATATATACCAAGTCCAGTGCAAGTTAGTACCATGAAACTTGCTTGCAAGTTAGTTGTTGTCATGTAGACATGGAAGTGAAGATGATAAAATATTAATTCACTAAGGTCTTTGAGGGTTCTTCGGAAGAGCTTCAAAGCTTTCCATCCAGTCCGTTTTAAGTTGAATTTTCACTAAAGGGAGATTGCTTACACAAAAAAGCCACAGTATTTATAGAGGACATCCCAAGCTTCCAAGCATAATAAAACTGTCTTCAGGCACTAAGATCCCCTCATATAATTACATGAGCTACATTGGGAGCAATAACACAACCATATGAGCAAGGCCGTATCCAGCGGGTTAAGGGGTCTGACCCCCCTCAATACACTTCTGAAATTTTCTGTACCCCCCCCCCCGAACCAAAATACTGGATACGTACTTGCAAGGGCGGATCCCGGATTTTTTTTCGGGGGGGGGGGGGTTACTAATTTTTGTCTCAGTTTTCGACTAATTTTACTGATTTTTACCTAGGTTTTACTAATTTTCGACTCGGTCAAAAATTTCAGGGGGGGGGGGGGTTCAAACCGGGCAACCTCCCCCCCTGGATACGGCCTTGCGTACTTGGTTATGAGTATTTCTTTTTTTGGTTATGAAAGACGAACAAGTAAGGACATCTATAATAGTTTATACTCCTCGTATTCATTGTTCTACATATTTTCGCTATTATGTCATCAAATTCAATATTCAAACTTGATTTTATTCTTTTTATACAATGATTTTTGTTTGCCTTTGCTTATGCCAGGATCACATGACAATCAAACTTGAAGATACAATTAGAATTACACACGACTAATGCCGATCTCAATCCTTTCGATAAAGTCTTTGAGTTGAACGACTTTGAACTTACAAAGATAGAATTTCTACTGACTAGTCAGAATAAAAATTTAAGGCATAACCTTTCTAAACAAAAAAGGATAGAAGGTTAGAACTTGGACTTAGGTTTATTTAGACATAAAGTCTAGCAAAAGGCTAATTTACGAAATTATTACGAAGTCTTTAAGAAATAAAAACAATAGAAACACATTTACATATCTTAAATTACTACAACTTTATATACACTTCCACAAAATAGGGAACGAACGACTTTCTATACCGATTTGTCTCAAATGTAACGGGGTTTAGTTTAAGTTTTGACCTGGTCTGGGCATTCCCTATAGTCTCTTAATGTACGATGTGGTGGTGCTAGGGTGAGGCGAGTAACCTTTCCCTATCTCCAATATGAATCTCGTAGATAATTTCGAAGGCCACACTGCCTTTCCATGACAATAATTAGAGCTTAAATAGGGATAAATCCTTTTAAAAGACAGTGATAATTCACAAAAAATACTGGATATTTCGGTCACATGTGCAGTGACCGTCATCAGAAATACTAAAATAAAACAATTAAAATAGTAATTTATATACAAAATGAAATAACTGCATATTTTTTAATAACCTTATTTTTGCAAAACAATACCGGAAGCGAGTCTCATTGACCTTCCTGGTTCCGGTTCGTTAGCATTATTTGAAGTATCAAATGGACAGAGGTTAATCGAATTGAGTATGTAGTTATTTTATTTTGTATATAAATTATTGTTTATTATTATTTTTTTTTTAGTATTTCTGCTGATGACGACCCTGTAGCTAGAACTTCAGGAGGGAGGCGCAAAAGAGGTCGACCAAGACACCCCTTACGACGGAACTATGAACAGGATCTGAATAATTTCTGAGACCACACTGGCTAATCATGATAAACAAAAAATCGCGAAGAAAGGAAACGAGGACAATTAACAGCCAGTGAAAAAATTGAAAAATTATGCAAATATTTCGGTCAAGACTTCCGCTTGACCGTCCTCAGTGCAGAATAAAACTGATAAAAATATAAAAAACAAACCTTAAAATAAAAACACCAAACTAAAATTGGACGACCCTTTCTTAGTAACGGTGAACCCTTTCACCGTTACTAGGAAAGGGTCGTCCAAGTTTAGTTTGGTGTTTTTATTTTAAGGTTTGGTTTTTATATTTTTATCAGTTTTATTCTGCACTGAGGACGGTCAAGCGGAGGTCTTGACCGAAATATTTGCATAATTTTTCAATTTTTTCACTGGCTGTTAATTGTCCTCGTTTCCTTTCTTCGCGATTTTTTGTTTAACAGGATCTGAGTAGAGGGGAGATGTCTCTTCAACCACAGTGGGGGGACGTCATCAATAATAGTTGAAAGTAATTATTGACTAATTCTTTTTTGGTCATACTAATCCGAATCGTAAGGAAGCTTATAGTACACCATGCATGTAGAGCCCAAATAAGTCTATTTGTCTACCAGTGGCGCAATTTCATTAACGCCTGGAGAGGGCAAAGCTGGAGCCAATTTTCCCGAATCATGTAAAAATGACCGTAAAAACTGAAAAATGAGCCATATAGTACCATAAAGATATATTCAAGAAAACTGACCCGTTCCTGTGGATGCTTGAATTATGCAGGCTTATCAAAGTTTTGACAAGATGTTTGAAGAAACTAAATTTCAGGGGTGGGACAAACTGGGGTTTGGGGGGGGGGGTCCGAGGCTGGGAGGGGAAGTTGCCCCCTTTACCCCATAGCAAATTAAGCCCTTGTTTTTATTGCTTGTATCTTAATGATTTTTACGATTAAGATACAATAATTTAAGGCTTTTTCTTAAATGATCCCTGAAATTGAGGGTTGGTGAGAGTACCTTTGACTCTCAATACAGATTACCCTTGCATGACCCAAAGTTCATTAAGGTGTAACATATCCACCTATCAAGACCCATCTAATCTATGAAGTCTCTATTATAAATGGGTTACTGACCTGATTTGGGGCATTCGCCCCTCGTGCTACACTTATCATTACACGCCTGAAGATGCATTTTTGGGATGTTTTTGTCTGTTGAGACTAATATTGTTTTTTTTTACATTTTGGTCTCTTATCACCTGGGTTTAGGGACAGTCAATTTTTCTGAAAGGGTAGCAGATTGCCCTCTGGTTAGTTTTAGCCGATCAAAAAGGCCCTAAAATTCGGAACTAGGGATCAGAAGAGCCTGCTCCCTACTTGCCACGATTATTCGTTTTATCTGATAGTCCCCAGGAAAGAGAAAACACATGTACACGTGGGAGACTTTTGACTCTACTAAGACAAGGCTATGGCGTAAATTTTGACACACATTTTGTGAGATTAAATGACCACTCAAAAAGGATTACTGCTTAATCATGATATTCACCTTCTCCATGTTTGTCAGTAAACTGGAACGCTTGAACAAGACGAAGAGTTTCATCAACGGAGCGACCAACTGGGAGGTCATTGATGGTAACTTGACGAAGAATTTGTTTTGGATCAATGATGAAAAGGCCACGGAACGTTACACCTTCATCTTCTAAGTAAACTCCATAAGATTTGGCAACACTGCAATTCTTGTCAGCTAAGAGTGGAATATCCATATTTCCAAGGCCACCCTGTTTTCGTGGAGTATTTATCCTAAAATGACAAAGAACTATAAAAATGTGAATTAGATAAAAGATTAATTTCTTGTATGACAAAATAAACTGGAATAAAGATAAAGCAGGTGGTAGCTACGGAGTTTAAACCTCCGATTCGATTACAAGATCCCTCACCCAATGTCTCAATGCTCAAAGCCAAAGAGTGTGCCTGACATTTTCTGAAAAGTTATTGTTCTTTTAAATTTCTTATGTCTTCTTTTCAACTGGGCAAGTACTCAGAGACGAATGTACTTCATGAAAATAGCAAAGGCCGGCAATGATTCGGACAAAATGCAATGATTTGGACATATACCCCAAGCTCAAAGAGTAGTAATTATATATTTTGCAAATAATCTGTTGCTTTTGTACAACGATAGTCTCCACCTCTCGATCTTCATGCTCTTAGAGCGAATTAACAGGTATAATCTTACTCAAAGCGCTTGTTTGATTATTTTTTTCAAATTCATCATGTTTGAACCGTGCACAGGGTTTGGTTCTTACTAGTCGTTTTCAATATGGCCTGTCACGTTCTGTGAAGCTCGTTATCTCTACTTTTCGAAATTGAAGAATACTTTATTTTGCAAAAAAAATAGGAATGCGAAATGTGGAATTGGAACAATTAGATCACAACCCTTTTCTTATGTAACAACTTGATTATCTTTACTAGTCCCTTGGCTCCACCTTTTGTCACTTAACTCTTACCAGTGTAGGCTTTTTATGGACTCAAACTTGGGTAGGCGAAAATCATTGGTAATCGGCAAGAGTACAGATGACTTTGCTTTAGTTTGTGCTAGCATTCTGTGTTTTATTTTATTTACGCCGGAGCTAGTAGTCAATTTTTCCAAAATAATACAGAATTGATCCAAATCGAATGTTATCAGAAACTCAAATTCCTACTTTATCTCTTCTCATCTTTGCAGAAGATTAATCAATGTATACTAAACATGTTTTATGCTAATTTCTAAATTCTTGATCTTGGCTGATTCCAAGATCTTACTTGCCTATTTGCGCTTTACCGTCCTTTTTGCATCTTTTGTTCTGGTTTCGTCTTTCTTGTTCTCATTCTTAATTTTCGCAAAAAAGCGGGGGGGGGCAAAAACAATGACACAATTATTGTTTTTAGTCCTTCTATTCTTTGATCTAATGAAAATTCGAAAATTCGGCATTTCTTTGTAGAGATAGCTACTTTCTCAACAAAGCTTATTCTATATGGTATGATAGCCTAAGATAATCACTATCTGCAAAGTTAATGAATTTACATTTTTTCTACTAAGAAATACAAAAGATCTTGGTTTTAGAGAAGAATTACAAACATATGTTTTTGCGTTTTGTTCTACAAAATAATAATACCAAAAAGATAATTTGACGATGTCAAAATAAAATTACGTATCTGGACTTTTTTTTCCAATTTTGAGGTTTGAATACAGATGTAATTGCCGATAAATCCTGCTTTGAATGTTCTACATACAGCTAGCGCGAAAAGCACTGATCTCACATAAAAGTACTGGCAACGTCACAAAAGGTATCGTGGATCTGTTTAAGAGGTGCTGGTGAAAAAATAAAATCGCTGCAAGTAAGGTTTCGGCAAAAACATGTCGGCCCACGCCGGGCAAAGAAGTTGAGGTGAAGACAGTTGAGAGGGAAGTCGGGGTCTGTACTGCAGATTACTGTTGATTTAAGTAATAATTTGGGTTAAAGCCGATGTTTAACAACACAACCAGGTGATCAAATACATGCTGTATGTGCATATTAACTTATTCAGGACAGTGCACGTACACCAACTGACAGGCTTTGGATCCTGATGCCCAGAAAGCAATTAACCTTGCTTTTTCTTCTGGAGCAACAGCTAAAGTCTCTAAGTACACAGAGCCTAGAAGGAAAATGATAAATGTAGCTTGTTTGGACCTAGGCAAAAATCAAGTTTTAGTAGTACTTGCTGCCTTCTCTCCCTGGTAGCTCATCTGGAAGCGTTGTTGCACCAAACTCACAATCAGTCACAACACTCACTATCACAAACAGTTTTTTTTTTTGGCAAATTGTTTAAAGTATTTCTTGATTATCCTAGGCATGTGAGAACAGTTCTTACAAAATTTTCTTAAAAACAGGTTTCAAACTAATGTAGGTGCAGTGACCAATTTGCAAAGGCTGACAAGCACTAACCCCAACTCAAATGCTCCCAACTCATCCAATCAACCAGATCCATTACTGTTCTCAGTCAGTTTCTTTAAAACTATAATTGACATCCTAACACAGTCCTGCATTAAAAAGGGAGACATTCGTTTCTACGCTGATACCTCAAAAGAAGACCGGCTACACAGAAAAGAATTAGTAGAAGAAATCAAGAAAAGATCTGCTGCTGGTGAGCAAAATTTTGGAATCAAAAATGGTTGTATAGTGACAAAAAACGTGCTAAAACGGGGAGCCATTACCCCAAACAACAGAATGGCCCTTTAAAAACCTATTCCCTGCCTCTACATAGTATTAACAAACAAAGTAATTTATAAAAAATAGATTATAAAAAAATAGACAGATCCTTCCTTGGTATATTGAACAAATGCTAAAAGAAAAAGGTGATAGGGGGCGTGATCATTTAAGATTTAAAACCTTCGATTCTTGGTTAAATTTTAGAAGAACTAGAAATAGAGCAACTAAATTCCTTCGTTTAAATCGTCAAGAGGTGGAGACAAATGTTATAGCATCAGTCCAAAGTTGCCCAAAAAGATTTTGGAAATATGTGAGAAGGAATCAAGTTTCACAAGTTTCACAAATTTTTTCACATATAGATGATGATTTTGTAAAATCACAACTTTTCAATAAGGTATTTGGTTCAGTTTTTACTCAAACGCACACCAAAACACACACTCAGTTTACTCCTCCAGATTTAACAAAAGAATTTGATAATTCAGAGTTTACAGTCCAGCAGGTTTATCCGACACTCCAACATCTTGATCCAGGAAAGGCAACAGATATTGATGGATTTTCCAATGTGATGTTACGTGAACTTGCATCAGTGCTTGCTGGACCACTCACATATCTCTTTAATCTTTGTCTCTCATCTGGTAAATGTCCTTCAGCTTGGAAAAGAACTATCATTAGGCTGTTGTACAAGAATGGTTCAAAGTCTCATTTCAATAATTACAGACCAATTTCAAATACATCAAACTTTTCCTATATAATGGAGAAAATTGTGGTGAGTAGAATCCAGGCACATTTTGAGGAAAATAATTTATGGCATTCTGCTCAGCATGGTTTCCGTAAACGATTATCTTGTAACACACAACTTCTTGAGGTGATTCATGATTTTCAATTGATGGCTGATAATGGTATTTTGTTTGATTGTATTTATATTGACTTTTTCAAAGCATTTGAGAAAATTTCCATCCCACTTCTTATAAACAAATGTCAACTATATGGTATTGGCCCACAAACTAAAGCATGAATAACGGATTATCTTACAAATAGAACCCAAGATGTTGCAGTAGGTGATGCTCTGTCATCACCTATGTCTGTCATCAAGTGGAGTTCCACAAGGCAGTTGTATTGGGCCAGTACTCTTCTGCCTTTTTATCAATGATTTGCCAGGCGTTGTTAGGAATTCGACCCTAAAAATGTTTGCAGATGATGTAAAAATCTACAGGTCAGTCATGAGTGAACATGAGATTTCTTTACATCAAGAGGATTTGGTTGCTCTGGGCCAGTGGTGTACTGCAAACTCTATGTTCATTAATGAAACCAAGTGCAATGCTGTGCACTATTTGCGTAGACTCCCTCAACATTGCCATTACTTTGTTGATGGTAAATCAATTTCAAGTGTAGAATATGTTCGTGACCTTGGAATTTGTTTTGATTCAAGTCTCAAATTTAATAAACATGTATCTGAAATCACCCATAAGGCAAATTACCAATTACTACGTCTAAGGCGAACTTTTTCTAAGTTTGATCTTCATTCACTGATTTCACTTTATGTATCCACTGTACGTCCAATACTTGAGTATTGCTCATTAGTATGGTATCTCCTTAATAAGAGAGATAGAGAGAGGGTTGAAAGAGTGCAACGTAGGGCCACCAAACTCATACCATACCTGAGTCATCTACCTTACCACCAGAGGATGCAAAGACAACAGTTGCCTACTCTCCAGTTCAGACGTGATAGAGCCGACCTAATAAATACATTCCGCATTGTTAGGAATATTGATAATACCACTCCAACTCACTTTTTCACTTTTACAGAATACAGTACTACCCGTCAACACTAATACAACATTTACATACTACGTTCACAGAAAAGAATAGGCCAAACCTCTTTGTCTAGCCGAGTGTGGAAGACTTGGAATATACTTCCATCGGAAATAGTTGCAAGTGCCACGGTCCAGCCTTTCAAAAGTAGTTTAGCCTCTTCAGATCGCAATCCATTTTGAGAATATTTTTACTTTTGTATTAGCTGATTTGTGACAGTGTGTTTTCAGTTAGTTTGGTATGCTACTGTATGTTTCAGTTATTATGTTTTCAATGTTTTCAGTTACTGTATGTTTTTGTTATGTCATCGACATTGTTATAGACTTTTATAATTGTTTAGTGCGACAAGCTTGTTAAAGCTTACTGTATTTTGGTATTAATAAATAAATAAACAAATAAATACGCTACCAAAAAAAGAAGAAAATAATTGAAATTCATGCCTTGTTTTTTTCTTCAGAAAATTTAATCTAGATTTGTATTTCGAGATCACATTTTTTACTAATAATTTTTATTGAGATAGCAACTTGTCTGAGCAGCTGGACCAAGAAAATTGATAACAGAGATGTAAAGCTCATAAGCACATCGTTTTTGCTCCAAATGGCTGGAAGTATGTGTAGGAATGGGTAGCACCATAAGATATGTCTAACCGGAGTTAAAGGCACCCATAACATCCAGCATCATTGGAGCTGCGCAAACGCAGAGATAGTAGAGGTCGGCTTGTTTATGAAGACATCTATTTTTATAATTGACATCTCCGAAGTGAAAAAGAATGCTTTAGTACATCTTCGTGGAAAGAAAGTCATAACATCACAGCATCGATCCGAATATAAGAACTCGAACATCACGAAGACTGACAATTTGATCACATGCCAGGAAGATACGAAGTTCGAGGTTGATTCGGGTAACTTGCTAATTTTATTATGAATAAGTCTCAATATAGTAACCATGATACGTGGTTTTGACTTGTCAACTTTTCCACTAGAGTAATGATGGAGCAACAAGACTAAGCCAAGTTTGATGATTTTCGCTAAAAGTAAGTAAAACGAACAGGGGAAAGTTATTTTTTATTTGGGACCCTGGACTAAAACTGTTCTATCTAGTGTAAAAGTTTCAAGGTCGTAAGAATATTACCCTTTAAGTTATTCAATTTAGTATCCTTTGAATTTTTTTTTTTTTTTTACAAAACCAAGATTCTGGTTCTGCCTTGACACCAACGAATCCATGTCACCTTTCAAAGGTTGTTGGATCTTTGTTGAGATAATACCTAGTAAAGAAGAAAAAATCTGAGAGAGAGAGAGAGAGAGAGAGAGAGAGAGAGAGAGAGAGAGAGAGAGAGAGAGAGAGAGAGAGAGAGAGAGAGAGAGAGAGAGAGAGAGAGAGAGAGAGAGAGAGAGAGAGAGAGAGAGAGAGAGAGAGAGAGAGAGAGAGAGAGAGAGAGAAATGGAGAGAGGAGGGGGACGATAGGAGTAAGACAGAGTTGAGAGAGAACGACAGATAGACAGAGAGGGAGTGCAGAGAAAACATGATTAAGGTTCTGTGTCTTACCATGCGAAATGACTGAAGTGCGAGTCTGTTGAGCAACCAATGACTTCGACACCAATATCACGGAACTCTTTAACTCTGTCTGAGAAGGCGATAATCTCGGTGGGACAGACAAATGTACTAGAAGAAAATAGCCGCTCGTCATAACAGCATTTTTATTTATATCTCTTAGATTAGAACACACGTGAAAATAAAACAAAATAACGATTTTGGCTGCACAAGTGAATGCAGCCTAAAGGTTCTTCAGATTTTTCCAAGAACAGTATTCTTCAAGAATTTTTTCAATTACATTTTTGAAACAGTGTTTTGTCAGTTAGATGCTTTCATTACCTTCTTGAACCGAATTTTTATTTGGAATTCAAAAATAGAATCGAAACTTTTAGCGCTACTTAAGTTACCACGCTATGTAGGTTTTAATGCGTGCTTAGTAGGGGATTCAAGCAAATCCAATTCTAATGTCATTTATGACCCTTTTCTTAAGGCGAAATTGACATACCTTCTCACTATTCTTTTTTTCACAAGTGAATCAATTATGCATTGTATTCAAGTCAACAGTTTGACAGAATAGTGGCAATCTAATTTTATACACACATTTCAAAATTGAACTAGCACAAATCACTAAATAAAAAATTACTAAAGTAGAAACTACAAAAAGACCTTTTATGGTACAGTATTTAAGCCAGATCAAAATTCTGAAACACAAACTTCGTCCAAACTGATACAAAACCATGATAGACAGAAAAGCTGACGATGAATGGTTGACGTAAATTCAAATTGCACTAACCAACTCAAATTACCAGGGAGAGTGTAAATGCAATCTAAATAGCTGAATTGGTTAAGTCGATTCTGACGCAATCATATATATATATATATATATATATATATATATATATATATATATATATATATATATATATATATATATATATATAATCATTGACCCTTTTCTTCCTGATATGTGCATATAAAGGGCAATAAGGGAAGAATGATTAAAATCATTAATCACTAAACTATATATAAAAATATATAGCAGCAGAATGAGGCATCGGGAAGGATGCAATTTATCTTGAAATGTGTTCATTAAAATGACGTCAATCAAATTTTTTTTACTCTAAATTAATTCTCAAAACGAATATATATATATATATATATATATATATATATATATATATATATATATATATATATATATATATATATCTTAGAAAAGTAGAAAAGATCAAGAATTTAATATAAGGAAAAAGTTCTTTATATGCAGTTGTGCAGTTTTTAGTAGCAGCTGGCACAAAATTTCAAAAATAAATCGTGAGTAGAATATCAGTTAAGACAATCTAAAAAGACATGGCACCAAACAGCTTTAGAAAGTGTATTTTTCGTTGGAAATTTAAGTTTGAATTTTTATGGACACAAAATGATGTCATATCAACTAAATAATTGTGCTTATTTATTTCCATGGTTCAATGTGACAACCCGGACAGACAATTTTGTACTACCCTAAAAGTTCCATAGTAAAAAAACAAAACAAAAAACAATTAAAAAATCTTAAAATACCATGGTTTTCAGATACAAATAGACCTAAGACGAGCCAAGGGGAGGAGGAATTGCTCTTATTTTGAAATCCTTGACATTTTAAGTCTTTCAGCCCTTCTTAAGGCGTATTCAAATTCAACACCCAAAAAACATACCGAAACGAACGGCATTAACGATTTTCTGTATCGCCTTAAAGACCTGTTCATCCCTTTTAATGTAACAAAATTTAAACAGAAAAAAATTATCATCCATGCACTTCTGTTTTTTATGACTTAAGAAAAGCAAAAAAGAATAAGACGGGAATTCCTTGATCTAACATTAAAAAAAAAATTGTCCTAATAAAATGTAGCTACATTCATATTCAATATGCCTCCAATGCCATTCTTTTATTTTACCTGATTCGCGTAAAAGCCCCCCCCCCCCCGCACTTATCATCCGATACTGGTCAAAAATAAATGCACATCATATAAACAAATCGAGATTTTTCATTCTGCGCATTGAATAAGCACCTGGTTATATACATCTGTTGCCTCTATTGAACCATCATTTGAAGGAATCTACGAGTTCCGCTACCATATTGATGCGAGTCGTACACCACTGTAAACTGGCATAAATTTTAGGTCATGATACGTTTACATAATAAAAAGTACATATCGAACTTTCACCTTTAACATCTGAAATAATAACTATTTATAAAAGCTCCGGGATTTTAAAAGTCCCAGATTGTAAAAGTTATAGATGCAATTTTTTTTATCTATTGGTTAATTATATACTTACAAATCTAGAGGGTAGAAAAAAAAGACGACATATTTCCCTTTGTAATCAGCCAGGCTAATTTCTTTGAATTCTCCATTAACCACAGCCATTCCCTTGAATTGTGGGGCTGGTTTTCCAATAGCCGGGACGATGTTAGACATGGTTGCCTATAAATAAAAATGAGTAATTTAAAATTACAATTAATCATGGATATTATAATGCTCTTGCATGGATATTATAATACTCTTGCAGCCTTCCTGGTACTTTTGCCTTATAGCCGCCACACTCAAGATCTTGTATCGTGAACATGAAACAATAACCAATTTTCATGGTCTTTATACCAGACAATATTAACTTCGGCTCAGTGGGCTATATTGTAGCTATATTTTAATTAAATATTTAGTTGGTATTTTGGTTAGGTTAGTTTATGTTAAGTATTTAATATAACGCGATCTGGGCGGTATCCCCTTCCATAATTCTTTGTTGTAGTTTTCATAATTTTGCTGTTAAACCATTATATTTTCATCACATTTTGTTTTATTTCATTAGCATAAACCAAACTTCACTTCTCGACAGAACTTGAGTGTGGTGGCTATAAGACACAAGTACCGCCTTCCTTATAAAGTCACAAAACCATGTCAGACCATTCGAAAACAGATCGAAAATGTTAACGCAAGACTGTTGCACGGGTGGTCCTCCCTCCTACGGCCGTAAATAAATAAATATAAATGAACAATTGTTTAGTTGTGAGACTGTTGCACGAGTGGCCGTAATTAAATTTATATATTATTTAGTGGCCGTATAAATTTATTTATATATATATATATATATATATATATATATATATATATATATATATATATATATATATAAATAAATTCCCTCCTGCGGCCGTAAATATTTAAATATAAATGAACATTTATTTAGTTGCGAGACTGTTGCACGAGTGGCCGTAAATAAATTTATATATTATTTAGTGGCCGCATAAATTTATATATATATATATATATATATTATATATACAAAAATAAACAAATTCCCTCCTGCGGCCGAAAACAAATAAATATAAATGAACAATCATCATAAAATCACCGTAGAAACTTTTTACAAGGCATGTATGCCTTGCTTTTTTTTTTTTTTTTTTATTATTATTTTTATAGTTATAGACCTTGTGATTAATTAGAGTTGTCATAAAGCTTATTTAATGAAAGCTTTTGTTGTTTTCTCCATTTTTATGAGCAAATGCTTTACAAATTATGTGCTTAAATGTTATTGGTTTAATGTTGTGAAAATTGTTTTATAATCCCCCCTCCTATAGGCTATGGAGACTTTGCGGGGATTTGTAGATTGTAGTATTATTGTTTAGATAATTTCGAAGACCACACTGCCTTTCCATGACGATAAATAAAAGTGCAAATTAGGATTAAATCCTTTTAATAGACAGTGATGATGATAACAGTGATAGAAATTCAAAAAATATCAGATATTTCGGTCACATATAGAGTAAACGTCATCAGTAGTAAAACTACTGGTCACTGTATATGTGACCGAAATATCTGGTATTTTTGTGAATTTCTATCACTGTTATCATCATTACTGTCTATTAAAGGATTTTATCCCTATTTGAACTTTTATTTATAGTATTATTGTTGTATTTTTAATCGAAAATAAATCTATCTAATCTATAGGTTTTACAGTTTGAAAGCATGCTCGGCAAGATTAAAGGTACACGCGAGTTGTTATCGTCTGTATTGGAAAAACTTATGACCTGTTAGTAAGGGTGAAAGGTCGTTTTGATAAACAAACACTTGTTAAAATTTAATCTTCAATATTTGCATCTCTTGTATTCTTCATCGCTCCATTTTTGAAAATTCTAAGTAGGCCTAAACGTGATAAAAAGAGTATCCGCTTATACTTTTTCCTGTGTTGTAAATATTTTCGGCACTTATCGGTTAGCTGGAACACGCACGAGAAGTGAAGTTTGGTTAATGCTAATGAAATAAAACAAAATACGATGAAAATATAATAGTTTAGAAGCAAATTTCGGCCATATATTTGCAAACCGGGGGGGGGGGGGGGTAAAGCAAAGCATATATTAATAGGTAACCCGATTTCTCAGACGATCTAGAGAAAATAGAACAAATTTTCCCCTTAACTATCTTGTTTAATGGACAAATAGTTTTGTCACCATAGCTTTAATAAAACTGAGCTATTTATTGTGAGTGTTTAAGCGTTATGTATTATGAGTATGTTAGTGTTATGTACTATCGAGCTATTATAAGCTATTTATTATATATTCATGATTTATTATGAGTATTATGAGCTATTTATTGTCGTCCTTTTCGTTAAAAGTGTAATTTTGTAGTTTTCAGTTTTCTTTTCATTTATTTCCTATACCCCTCTGTGTATATCCATGTATTATTATTATTATTATTTATTTTTAACCCACACTATACAGAGGTACAATACGTGGAGTATCACGAGGAAAAACACAAAAAATGCGACACAAGACTATATATAAATCAAAAATTCCCAAATTACAGCGTAACACATAATAATTTAAAAGAAACGAGAGCAAAAAAAAAGAAAAAAAAAATAATAACGTGAAAGGAGGGGGAAAAGAGGAAAAGAGAAAAAAAAAAAAAAAAAAAAAAAAAAAAAAATGACAACATGCAGAATCTAATAAGCAGGCATTAATATTATCATTATTGGATTTTTAATCACTCTTTACAAATATAAATTGTAGAATGACCAAACAGAGAAAAACAACTAAACAAATAAAAGAAAAAGAAAAATAACTTACAACTGAAAAAACCTGATAAGGTGATGGTGCGGAGAAAAACGGATACAAGCAGTATTTGAAAGTTTTCTGTGTAGTTCTTCCAGTTTTTCAGTAATATTAGGAAAAAGAAATTTATTAATAATTACCCGGTTTTTGGACCAAGGTGGAAGAAACAACAAAAATTTACAAAATCTAAAATAATTAATCCGGATTCTTTTTACTCATTTTTCTTCAGAAGGAGAAAAATTCCAGAAGCAAAAAGAATTGAATGGTCACAAAAAGTTGAGTAAAGCTTGGCCAACGCAAGTTTATTATATTTACCTCTATTGGCAACAATCTTAGTATATCCTAATTTAATTTTCATATTAATATCTGAGACTGTGCGCTGGTGCAAGCTCGGAAGACTATTAGTAATAGAAATACAGAGCCATCGAAAAGAATCTACGAGAGGGATATTAAAGCCACTACAACGAAGGGAAGTACTAGAAATGTTATTAAAAGAGAGAAATTTACATTTATCTACATTAAGAGAAAGGCCTATGTCTGAAAAAAAAGTAGCAACACGAGAAACCATGTTAGATAAACCAGTTTTAGTACGGCTTATAAGAAGCAGATGGGGTGTTCCCATTTGAGCGCTTTCCCATTTGAGCGCCACGGAATTTTGTTCCATTTGAGCGCCATGGAATTTTGTTCCCATTTGAGCGCCACGGAGTACCATTTGAGCGCCAAACCCAAAATTGTGATTTTGCGGTGGATGAAGCGTGGTTTGCTGCCACATTGACCTGTAGAAATATTTATTGCCACGAAGACAACGAACAAAACTGAGGATTTTATTGGGTCAATGGTTGTGAAAATAACTTCCATTTATAGTATTATAAACTAAGTAAATATATATAGTATTTATGTATACCATATATATTTACTACTAAAGGTATATACAGGTACTTATGCATTATGCGGTATCCACCGCTATATACTGTATGAGGAAAACAGACATGAAGACCCGTCGGTAAATTTTTCGCAGTTGATATTATTGACATAAGAATAAAGTAAACATACCACTCGATACCTTTTTTATGCTCTTTCCAAATAGAATAATCATTTTTTCTGATATGAATTTTACCCCCACCCCTATATATACCAATTCAGGGTATATATTTGCACATTAGGGGGGGGGTAAATTTTATTTCTGATGTTAATGGGAGGTAAGTTTAAAATTTACCCCCACCCCCTAATGTGCAAATATATACCCTGGATTGGTATACATAGGGGTGGGGGTAAAATTCATTTCCGACAAAAATGATTATTATATTTGGAAAGAGCCTAAAAAGGCATCGAGTGGTGTGTTTACTTTATTCGTAAGTCAATAATATGATTTGCGAAAAATTTACCTGATCACCTAGCTATATCACCTAACATACGCAAAATATTATCTGGCGCTCAAATGGGACACAACTGAACTAATTAAAATACGGCGCGCAAATGGGAAATTCCCATTTGCGCGCCATGGCGCTCAAATGGGAAAGCGCTCAAATGGGATACACCCAAGCAGATCATCAGCGTAAGCCAGGTAGGAAACATCAGAAAAACCGGAGAGATAGGGAGCCGAAATCTTTGCCAGAACTCCTGAAATACACAAATTAAAAAGGGTCGGAGATAAAACTCCACCTTGCCTTAAACCTCTTTTCAATTTAATATTAGATGCAGGCACAGATTTCAGCCGAAGAAAAGAATTAGAGTACCAGTACCGAAGAAGCAAAATAACCGATAGATTGACACCGTAACCACGAAGAGCAGAGAAAAGCTGACTATAACATACACTATCAAAAGCTTTAGATAGATCTAAAGTACAAAGATATATACTCCTTCCCTTAGAAGAATTTTCAAGGAGCAAAGAAGATAATACACGATGTGCGTGTTGACAACCTTACTCCGGGCTTAAATCCAAACTGGTTATCTCTCTCAAGCATATTATTAGTCACAAAAGGTATTAAAACATGCTCAAGAACTTTACTAAAAGTGCAAGAGACAGTAATAGGTCGGTAAGAAGAGCAAATAAAAGGAGAGTTTCCCTTCTTTAAAATTAAAGAGACAGTACCACACAAAAAACTCTCCGGTACACTAGAAGCACAAATTCAGATCTGGAGAAGTATGCGTATATGGTTAATAAGGGGGGAGCCATCTAATAAAAGGTGAAATTTAGATATACCATCATTATCAAGATTATCTGATTTAAGTTTCTTAATTGCTTCAATTACAAATGAAAGAGAAATAGGAACACAGAGACGCTGAGATAGAGGGGTACTAAAAAAAGCAGAAAGAGAATGAGAATACAAAGAATGCACACAGTAATTAACATTAGAAAAAATAGACGAGTAAGGGTCATGCCAAGCAGATCCAGGAAGACAATCACTATTTGGTACATCACTTCTAATCGACTCAGAATTAATAACTTTTCGCCATTCTCTCTTTGACACTGGAAAATCCATACCACGATAACGCATAGACTTAAGATTTTTTTTATATTCCCTGCGGGTCTTACGCTTAAGGTCAGAAACAATACCACAGGGCGGCCTATCACATTCATTCCAAACTTTTAACCAAAAATTAGCTTTATTTTTCAAAGTTTTTAAATTAGGATCTAAAGACCAAATAGGTTTTTGCGTACCACGTCTAACACGTTGCAGCGGCACTGCAACTGCCTTGGCATCTTTTAAACATTTAATTATTTGATTATAATAGCAATCCAGGTCCTTTTTGCAATTCCCGTGTATAGGGCTCTGAAGCAGATGATAGGGAACTCGTATAGCAGACAGCAGCCTTGTTAGCGTAAACGCATAAAGAGGAACATCAGCTTTCTTCCAATTACTTTTTTCAAACCATTTTGAAGACTGGGGTACTTTGCAGAAACTAGTGGGGTTTAAATTCAGCGTAAGAGTAAGTGAGATAGGGAGATGGTCTGTATAGAGGGCATAAATAAACCATTATAGGTTTTACAGTTTGAAAGCTTATTCGGCAAGATTGAAACCACAGTTTATAGAATTAGCAGTGTGATCATACCCTATCTCACCCATTATAAAAACCCGGACCAAGGTGCGAGTGCTCCAGAGAACGTTTTTGCAGATATAAACATAAGCGGCATTAGATCTTTTCAAGGGTAGACAAGTCAGCTACTCAATAAGATACTAGGGTACTGTTCTAATATCTGTACAACACGTGGGAAGTGAAGTTTGGTTAATGTTAATGAAATAAACAAAATAGGATAAAAAATATAATAGTTTATGAACAAAATTGAGCTATATATTTGCACATTCGGGGTGGGGGAGGGGGGTGTAAAGCTTAGCATATATTAAATACGTAACCTAACCTAACCTTCCCCCTCTAAACCCCAAAAAACTAAAGTTTAAATACAGTTCCCAGAGTGAGAAACCCTGAATACTTGTTTAAATACCATCAGATAGCGTCAGATCTTTGCTTTTGTCGAGTGGATGCCTCTCGTGTTGTATAGATATCAGGGTTGCCACCGTCAGTAGGATTTTACTAGATCTAGTAAAAAAAATCTAGTAAATTTAGAGGATCTAGTAAATTTTCCGAAATCTAGAAAAAATTAGTAAAAAAGTCATGATTTATAGTAAACAAAACTTTTTTTTATTTTCCATGAATTCAGAGGAAAACAATTGTCGTAAACATATGACAGTTTACAATTTTTGCTTGTCTGTTTTACAATTTACAATTTTGTTTGTCTGTCTCATAGACAGACAAGCAGTCACTTATTTTCATAAACAGACACTTCACTTCCGGCGTCTAAAGGTCGACAAAATCAGCTTTCTGTGTATCAAATCTTACCAACTAAAAATGAAGCTATAATGACACTTGGATTTGTGATGATTGGGAATCTATTGGAATCAAAACAGAAGCCAACCACCCAAAGTGATTAGGTGAATCTCCTCAGTTTGATAATTTTTATTGAGGAAAAAGGAGGCTGCTGAGAGAAATTAAAAGTAAGAAGAAATGTAACATTATATATATATATATATATATATATATATATATATATATATATATATATATATATATATATATATATATATATATATATATAAAAGGATTTTTGAACTTGTAGGTTTCTTGAATTTTCAAACATACTATGAAAACGAAAGAAAAGAGGAAAAGAGAAAAAAAAGAAGAAAAAAAGGAAAAAAGTTTGTGAAAACCGTATTGATTATCCGCCTATAGTAAAAATCGATGCGTGATGGTGAACGTGCGGCTACGCCGCACGCGCAAATTATTTTTTTTGAGCATTTAGTAAAAACAGATGCGATCTAGTAAATTTTTCCTCTCCGATTTAGTAAATTCTTCTAGGTGAGGGTGGCAACACTGATAGATATTAGAACAGCACCGATACTAGCAGCGAAGTTTGTCAGACGACAGGCATAAATAAAGAATAAGGTAGCATATACTGTTTTGTTAGTTATGGAGACAGTTATGTTTGCTTAGTTATGTTTGCTAGTTTTGGAGTAAAAAGTTTTGGAGTAATTTTGGGTAAAATTGTTTTACCCCTCCCCTCCACCCTCCCCAACACGAAGTTCGAAGTCTCACTGGTCTTGTCAATTAGGTTTTATGTACCGGCCAAACGCTTCTTTGTGTGGATCGACCATCCTCCTCAATTAAACGGTTTTTGGAGGAAGTGTAATACAAGACACGGCTAGTTTAGCGTATCCTAAACGCCCATCTACGTGTCCTTTTTAGTGTTCAAATTACAAGGTGTTTTGTATGACAGCTCTTCTAGTTGCACGTCATCTAATTTTGAAGCGAAGTAATTTGTACCTGATCGAATTTCAGCAAAATAGTAAAGATTTCCTAATGTTACCACTAGAAACTTTCTTTTTAAATATGATTCACGGCTGAAATCTTGTTTATCATTAATTCACTAAAAAGTACTCTATAGCTTTTCAGATCCTACAGGAACTGAAGGGGCCTTTAGACAAGGAACAGTGGTTAAAACCCTTTACTTTATTTCTACCCTTTTCAGATATCTGAAATATCTCCCCCAAGGTTACTGAAAGGTGCATTAAAATGTATTAGCTTAAGACAATCTGTGCAATTTTTGAAAAATACCTCCCTCCCCTAGAGGTATAATATCTTGATCAAAATTACACTAATCAAATGGTTTTAAAGCCATATATAGGAATTCCCAGTTCTTTAATAACGAGAATACGGATTTTCGTATTTTTTCCTCAAGGCGGTCCCCTGATTTTGAAAGGCACCCCTCCCCTAAAGGATTAATATTTTGGTCGAAATTACACTGATAAAGTAAAATAGTATGAAAGCCATACCCTATATGGGAATTGCCGGTTATTTATTTACGAAAATACAAAATATCGTATTTATCCTTAAGTAGATAGTGACAGAGCATTTTTTTCTGAGATAGGTTGTCATATCAAACCAGGTAATGCATAAGTTTGATTCTAAGTAATACAAGATCTTTAGCTGTATTTTCTACATTCTAAACGCTTTCATAAAAACATACTAAAATTCAGTGCAAGGAGCAGTGTGTCAAGATGATAATGTGTTTTGCTCAAAATTTTAGCGTCGTTCTTAGATCTTATCTTTCTGAAGAGCATAATTTTTTTTTCCCATTTAAGATTAAAAGCTTTACTTTCTGTCACAATTCTTTGAGAATGACTCTTCATACACAAAGACCATGCATTTTAATTAGAACTATTTTTAAAAAAACTTCAAGACTAGAGCGTAAAGAACGAGGGTCGAGGAAGGGTAAAGCCCTCTCATATATGGAATAATTTCGGCTCATTTTAAACTTTAATGTTCTTCCTTACTTTCAGTAGAAAGAACTTGTGTTTTTTATTGAACTCCTTAACAAGACGGCTCGAACGAAATTTATATTGGAATGATTCAATAAAGAAAAACAGGCCTTTAGAGATCAAAATTATTTAGGGCGTTGGTTTGGGATAAAATCCAAAAGTGTAAATAAGAACCAGCAATCCTGCTCTTAAATACAGGAATACATCCAAGACAGATAGATCGCATTTGTCCGTTGAATATGATCACATTTAAGTAATAGGCTTATTTTGTAATAAAAAAGGGTTCATGTTTCTAGATTCTTCTATCTCTCTTTTTGTTGTCATAAAATACACTACAACCCTCACCAACTTGTCACCTATTACTTCGCTCAAACATGTATGTAAAAATACGGTCAAATATTTTGATGTATGTAGAGAGGCGGGCAACCTCAAAATATTTTGATCTTATGAGATAAACAAATATCGTGTAATTTAATTTTTTTAAGTTTTCACATTTTTCACTCCACCCTGACATGTTTCCCTTCCCAGGATAAATCTGCGCTTACGGGGTTTGATAAAAACCCGGTGTTTATTTTTCTTTTTGAAATATACATCCTATTTCTATGTTATAAAGACACGATCAAAAATGGAGTTTTTAGAGCCAAACGAAAATACTGAAAAAACACAAAACGAATATTTCGAAAGGACAGCCGCCTCTCTTTTACAGCGCGAACAAAAAAAAAATATATTTAAACAAAAAGGCCAAAAAAGGGCAAAAAAACAAACAAAACAAACGCGGAGAGTCGATGTGAAAAAAAAACAATGAAAACCAATGGGTACTAGTGCATTATGCGGGCACCACTAAGAAGTCAAGTTTAGTTAATGCTGATGAAATAAAATAGGATGAATATATAATAGTTTAGAAACAAATTTAGGCTTTATATTTGCACATTAGGGGGTAAAGCATAGCATATATTAAATACATAACCTAACCTAACCTAGGTACCCTTTCCCCCCTAAACCCCAAAAAACAATCGTTTAAATATCGTAACCCATTGAGAAACCACGGGTTTGCAATCATTTATCTATAGCGATCTCTTGCAAATAGGTTTCGTGACGGGTTTCGTGACTGGTTTCCTTGATACAATATATAGCGGTGGACCCGCATTATGCACCAGTACCAACCAATGAAAAACCATAATTAACAGATGAATAAAATTAAATAAAAGCCAAAATTAGAAAAATTAAAACCAAATGCCTAACCTGGTCTCTTCTTTATAAATATGGCAAGCCAATGTGGTTTAAGAAATTAAGTTCTATTTCTATATTTCAATTAGTTTCTATAATCCAAAAAGCCAGCTATATGCGAGAAAGCAAAACTAATTTTTAACAGCGAATATGCAAAAATAAACCCTTATTTTTAGCTCGTCAAGCTTTTTTAATGCTGAAATGGTATAGGATATTTTCTTTCACTGTCCATGCGTGACAAAATATAAAACAATTGCCAGAGGCGTTTTATTTCAAGAAAATAAGGAGGCAGCAAGAACGGGAAGGCTAGATGAATCCACCCCGAATAAAAGACTCATATAAAAGGCTCTTCTCTATTTTGAAGAGTTTAACCCTTTCCAAGATAATTTCTAAGCAGTATTTAGCTTTCCATGCGATATTTTAATATCCCCCCTAAACCTAAGGGCGTCGAAGGTTCATATACAATATAGGACAATATCTTAAGCCCTGAGGTTATTTGACATTTTACTGACATTACGGAGGGCAATTAACCAGCTAAATTAGCAGGAAACTTTTCTCGAGACACAGGACCAGATCTAGGGGGTGGGGAGCTAGAGGAGGCGAGCGCCCCGAGCGGCAAAACAAGCTAAAATAGTAGTACTTTTGGACCAAGATTGCAATATTTACAGCATTGATGGTGACGTCCTCTCTTATTTCTCTTTACTGTATAGTACAATCTTTTTTTTTACCCAATCTTCCAACAAAATAAAATCCTGGTACAACTGGCACCATGAGATTTGTGTTAAAATTTGAACTACGACTTGACGGCTAAACAGCATATCATTGCATAAGCATAAGCATTTCATAAGCATTGACCTTTAGCAACAAATAGATTCGTATATTCATCCTGCATTTAATTTTGAGTTACGCCCATACAAAAGGCAAACCCATTAACCACACCCAGTCTCAGGCATATCAATTTTTGTGTCTATTTCAACAGCGTAACCACTGTTCACATACTTAAAAGGGCTTAACTATTCATTACAAAGTTACATCCTTTAAAAAACTATAATATAATTGCATCAATTAGACACGGAAAGAGAAGCTATTTAGAAATTATTGGTTGACTGCTAGCGGGCTGGCTATAGGATGGAATTTAGAGAAAAGCACTAAAATAATTTCGCATTGAAGTTGGAGGTACTCCTGTATAATTCAGAACACACTCGAGAAGTTTGCTGAATGTACGATCTATGAAAACCGGTTTGATAGCCACAAAGACAAATGACGAGTGACAGAATGCATTGGACTTATATAATTTGGGTTATATATCTTCACATTAGGGGGCGGGGGTAAGGTCAGGTTACTTTACCCACACACCGCCCTAATGTGCAAATTTATACCCCAAATTGGTACTTATGTATTATATCTTACACACGAAAGAAGTCAAGTTTGGTTAATGCTAATGAAATAAAATAAAATGGGATGAAAATATAATAGTTTAGAAACAAATTTGAGCTATAAATTTGCATATTAGGGGGGGGGGGGGGTAAATCATAGCATATATTAAATACGTAACCTAACCTTGGTACCTTCCCCCCCCTAAACCCCAAAAACAAGTTTACCTATTATAAACACAATGATAAACAACGCTTTGCGATCCATTTCTCTATTGCAAATACCTGTTTGACTGGTTTCCTTTAGTGTTTCCCGATATAGTATATAGTGGTGTGTAAGATATAATGCATAAGTACCCCCAAGTTATACTAATATATAAAATAAAGGATTATATTTTCATCATATTTTGGTATATTTCATTAGGATTAACCTAACTTCCCTTCTCGAGTGTGTTCTGAATAATACAGGAGTACAAAGTTGGAAAGTAATTCACTAACACGTCTGTTTTTTCACTATCCAGTCCGGCTCAATGTTTAAATAAATTTTTGTCGACGGTCTTTTAAACATGACCGTAGGAAGTTTAATTATAAAATTACCATACTTCAAAAGGATTAAACATAGAATAAAACTCTTAATAGAACAAAACAAACAATGATAATTCCCTTGAATTTTATCTTTACAGCTATTTATGAACGCAAGTCAATAAACTCATAGCAATTAACTTTTTTACTGTGGAACTTCAGCTTGTATTAGAACTCTACATATTGCAATGCCAAAAGGGACTAACAACAGTTACTTAGTATGTTGAAAGTGAAAGACCTTAATTTCTATGCGTAAAAAATACGGAATAAAGACTATTCTCCAATCTTTCCATAAACTTCAAATTCAATAAAAGGCCGTATTTCGCAGATTTATCATCGGTACCAGCATCCTGTAGTATATTCAATTCCCGTAACCCACGCACAATCAACTTGTACGGGAATCCACGCACAAGTTGATTGTGATAATTAAAAGTGCGACATATGCCATTTTGCTCAAAAATGAATTAGGCTATGTATGTATATTCAGAACGAGGAATTGAATGGTGCAGTCAGAATTGTCACCGTTACGAAGATAAAAAAAGAAGACATACGCCAGTTTTGAAAGAGGAGGATTATCTTAAAGAGCTATAACATGGTGACCTGACATTTGTCTCCTCTTTTGTCAAGGAAAAAGAAGACATACGTCAAAAAATGGAATGATTCTGAATTAGCCCAGAATACTTTTGACAGGAGAGGATTATTTTATCTATGGGAAAAAGGACGCCGTAAAATGGAATAATTTAGAATTCACTTGGAATAATTGAATTTAATTTATACCAGGGGCAGATACAGGATTTTCTTTAGGGGGGGGGGGCGCAAAAAAGGTTGATCCGAAAAACTTGCGTTAGGAGCAAGTTTAATTAAAGCAAACTTGCGTTAATTAAGCAAAATACACTACTTCAAACTATATTTTTTTTTTATTGGGGGGGGGGGGTACCTCTCACCCCCTGGATCCACCACTGATTTATACCACTGAAAAGAGCATAAAAAGTTGGTTTAGAATATGTTCCCTTTATCTCCATTAGCCTCATCCTTCAGAGCGACCATAGCCGACAAACTTTTTCCGTTTTTTTTGCTCTCGTGAAAAGTTACAAAAAATGCAACATGTCGCCCTTTTAATTCACAGCCGAAGTACGTGTCCCCTCTAGGCCTTTAACAAGATAGCAGTCAACTTTCCCATGAATCCGATTATGGTTCTACCCCCCTTCTCATAATTCACCGTTCAAGTTCCATTTCCCTCTAAATTATAGGTCAAGCCCGGTCGGCTTCGAAAGTACCAATCGATGATGTTTTTAAGACTCAGCTCAGTTGCATAGCCCAGTTCTTGATTCAAAGGAGTTGAACAAGTGAGCAACGATGACAGGGCAAAAAGCAGGCGAGCCGCCGTGCTTCAGAGAGGTTTCAGACTTCACGACTCCGCTTTCGCGCAAGCGCAATCGCAAATATTTAGCGCATCGCGTCGAACTTTGGGACCTATTGCTCTGACGGTTTAGGACATTAGGAACCTTCCCGAACTAGCGAGCTTTGATGTTGTATCATTTTTGGAGAAACTTTTCGCAACTTTTCGTTATATATATTTCTGCTATGTTCTTAAAACAAGTTCAACCTTGACAAATCAGTTAAACTTGAGGTCTGGTTTATTCCCCCACAATCCCCCTGCAAAATTTTCCTCACATGCAAAATTGAGCGACCAAAGGGAAATTAGGACAAAAAAAGAAGAAGAAAAGAACAGTTTCTGGAATATTCTACCTACATTTCATCATTTCTTCAAATTTTGCCGGTAAACGCCGGTTCCCCGAAAACAACTTATAAAAGGACCCCCGTCGATAAAGGCTAATGGTAACATTACAGGTTTGTAAAGCTTATGGGGATTTTCTTAATTATCTTTAATTTGCTACAACCTTGTTCAATTTGGTAAAAACCCGATGATAAACTTGTAATCTTGATTTTAAACTATGCTACTATCCATGGATCGTGATTTCAACTGACATCAACTGCTATAATCGATTACACAAGTCGCATTCGCAATAATTCCTTAACATAAGTACCTTGTGACAGTATAGTGGATAAGATAACGTGTATTTCAAGCCAAAATGTAGCCATGTACACAAATAACATACAAGATTAAAAGATTACAGCACTCGTCACAATAATAAAGAAAAAAAAAAATAAAATAAAAACTACTCTCTACTTTTTGCAAAATGCTCATCAAGATACCTTCCCACTAGACAAATAAAGTGTGATGATATACTTTTCAAGGCATCCGGAAGCAGCACTCCATCATTCCAAAATAGATTTTCCCTTGTCCCCAAAAGATCTCCACAACGACTCAGACAATGAGCCGCTGGTCTGAAGGCGCTCAGGTTCGAATCCTACTTTATCAAGGAAGATGATTTGTTTACAATAATCTGATAATTTTTTTTTATTAATTTTGCAGTGAATTTGAATGCACAGAACTTGTATAATTTGGGATATATATTTGTACATTAGGGGGAAAGGGTTAGGTTAGGTTTCCATAATGTTGTTTCTAAAGTAGGCCTACTATCTTATCCACAGGTTTTGTCATATTTCATTAGGATTAATCTAACTTCACTTCTTGGGTTTCGAATAACCAACAAGAAACCAGTTTTTGTCTTACAGTGCACAGCGTAATTCTTGAGCGTGTTTCCAATAACCGACATGTATTCTCGACGCTATGATGATTCCTGTATTTCCAACTCCTTATTGTCAATATTTTCTATTGATATTTCTAGCTCTGGATCCAGTTTACGTGACTTTCTAAACTGTAAAAATAGGACTATTTTTTTACTGAACAGTCACGAAATATTAAGGCTGCTGCGGTGGGGAAAACAAATTTTTCCAAAGTCATAGTCTAATAAGATCTTTTTTTCAAGCCAGAAAATGCTACCTTGTCAGTTTCAATATATATATATATATATATATATATATATATATATATATATATATATATATATATATATATATATATATATATATAGGTTTCTTATAGTTTACAACATTTAAACAATTGTTTTTTGGGGTTTAGGGGGGGGGGTAGGTACCTAGGTTAGGTATTTAATATATGCTATGCTAGACCCCCCCCCATCCTCTAATGTACAAATATATAGCCCAAATTTGTTTCTAAACTATTATATATTCATTCTATTTTATACGTAGGTTAGGTTACGTATATAATATATTCTATGCTTTACTGCCACCCCACCCCCCTAATGTGCAAATATATAGCCCAATTTTGTTCATAAACTGTAAAATTTATATATATATATATATATATATATATATATATATATATATATATATATATATATATATATATATTGATTCGTTTCCAAGAAATATATATTCACATGCATGCACAACTACTGCATGTTTAAAGAAAAGTAATAAAAGACATACAACAGGAGAGATATCGATTGCTCCAACTTTTGAAGCCAAATACTCAGACATTTCCTCTTTCACTTCCTCAAATGTCGAAATAACAATTGTTGGCACAATTCCAATTGTTTGACTTTTCTCAGTACCACTGCTTGTCAATGACTGAGTTGCTATAGCCTTTTGTTCGACAAGTGATTCATTCTGAATCGTTTCTTTAGCGGATTTGTGTTTATTTTTTGAACAACCATTCCCCATGATTTTCACAAGTGATAATGGAATACACAGCAAGTTACTACTTTTTGCTCACTTATAGATGTTCATCACTAAAAACTTAGAGACAAAAATTATTTGAACGAAAGTCATTTACCAGTTTAGCTTTTAAATATTCACCTTTAAAAATTCCGGATAACTTAAATTGGATAAGGCTATTTATCTACAATATAAGTCGAACAGCCAAGAGGATTATCGACAACGAATGCGTTGGCCTTTGGAACAGGGAACTACTGATAAGATTCCCTTAATTAATTTATATTCTAAAGCTAGCCAATTTCGCAAATTTATGGTGAAAGCATAATAAAATCAGTACTTGTGCATTATATCCTACACAGCGCTATAGACTCTACAAGGAAATACTGCAGGAAACCAGTCAAACGGGTATTTGCAATGGTGAATGGATCGCAAAGCGTGATTTCTTCTTGCGTTTGCAATATTTAAACTGTTGTTTTTGGGGGTTTCGGGGGGGGGAAGGTACCGAGGTTAGGTTACGTATTTAATATATGCTATGCTGGTACTTATTCATTAAAACTAAACCAGCGCTATACACGAAAGAAATCAAGTTTGATTAATGCTAATGAAATAAAATAAAATAGGATTTTATTCCCCCTAAACCCCCCCAAAAAAAGTTTAAATGTTGTAAACGCAATGAGAAATTACGCTTTGCAATCAAATTAGATAGTAAATACCCGTTTGGCGTCGCCATTACCTCATACGTTGGTACATCTATTAACAAAAGCTTCTCTGGTTTGGCAATACAAAGACGGGGTTAAGACACCACAAATCCTCACGAAAAACAAACGTTTCCACAACGATCCAATTCTTCTCACATGGCCAAATCAGATCAGTTTCTGTTTTGTGGTACACGAGGTTAAACGGATAGACACTATCCGAGGTAGGTTCTTTGGCTTTAATTCAACATATAAAACATTTTTTATTTAATAGAAAAAAAAATGAGTTATAGTATTGTTTATGTATGAGCCTGGTGTTTAGTAGGCCAGATAATTATATGTATTTTAATGGTTTAGTTGCGGTAAATCCAGTATTTTGGTATGGATAGTACCCTTCATAAGTTTATATTTTACAAGCTACATAAGGTCATAACAGCTTCGCCGTATAGACCGTTAGTACATAAGGTCATAACGCCTAGGATGTAAATACCGTCATTACACAATGTCATAATCCCTAGGGTATATATGCCCTCATAACAAAAGGTCATGACGCCTATGGCGTATATGCTGATATTACACAGGGTCATAACGCATAGGACGTACATACCACCATTACCCAATGTTAAAACGCCTAGGGCAGGCCGTATAGACCGTCATTACATAAGGTCATAACGCCTAGGGCGCATACCCCGTCATTACATAAGGTCATAACGCCTAGGGCGTATAGGCCGTCCTTACATAAGGTCATAACGCCTAGGGCATACAGACCACCATTACACAAGGTTATAACGCCTACAGCGTATAGGCCTTCTGGCAAGGGACAAGTTGGTCTGGAGATTGCAGCTCAGGTTAGTCCCAGCGTCTAATTATAAGGATTTTATAGTTGGATAAAATTATGTATTTATAATATTGTAATGGTTTGTACAAAGTGATGGAAGATCCTTTTCCGAGCGTGACCACACCTCCAACACTAACAGGGGTGAGGGTACCTCAACAACGGCCTCAAGAGACCGAGAAGATACAGGTGGTGGCAATTCTGAGAATGAAGACAATGATTCTTTGCATTCCGATGACGAGCAGTCAATGGTAGACACCGATCCCGGTATAGATGACAAGGTCTCTTTGGCAGAGTCGCTGGACCTTGTATACGAAGCACTGGGTGACACCATTTGCCTCAGGCCTACCCTTACCGTCCAACAGCCTCGCTCGGCAACAGAACTGATTTTGGCAATTGAGCCATTCAAGAGAAAACAGTTTATCACGTTACCTTTCTCCCCAGTGCTGAAAAACTTCATCAAGCAGCGCTCAGAAGAACTGCAGTCAACAACAAAGAATAAATCATTCTCAGAACGTGGTACTTTCTTTTATCCTCTCGACATACCGGGCCGAGCGAAAGCTTACAAACGTCATAACACACATTTGGCTTAACAGGGGCCACGCGTTATCCCAGAGTTCAGTTTGCTGTCACCAACCGGACAAGTAGAGGACAGAAATTTCCTATTGGTTGACAAAAAGTCATTCTTGGCCTTAGTCTTCCACACGAGTGGCTCTGAGAATGCTAGCATACAGTGAACTCGTGTTAGGTACTGTCATAAAAACTATAAAGGCAGAGCAACGTCCCTCCTGGCATTATTTCAAAACTGACGAAGCTCTTGGAATCTATCAATAGATGGCAGCAACACCTTTCAAATATTCTTTCTAGAATATGGTCAAATTTGATGATCATGAGAAGGGATAACGTCTTGAAATCAATCCCTGACTTGGCTCAAGAGATTAGAAATGAATTGAGGTCATCATCTCTGGAAAGTGAGTTCCTTTTTTCCACCGACTTGAAGGACCTCGCTCATAGAATGAAGAGATATAGGATTGAAAGTTGATAGTTTTCCAATCCTCCTTCAACAGCTCAGTATAAGCGGCCAGTAAGAGCGAATATGAGCTGCAACGGGACCGACGAGACTTTCGTGGCCAAATCCAAAAGAAACCAAGATATGAAGAAAAACAGACATTTTGATCCAAGCAGGGAAAGGAAGGCTTTACCAACAAAAAAGGTTGTACCTTCAATTCATCCCCAAAAACGGGAGGAGGAAAACAGTCAAATACTCAATGATTTGCTCCTGGCACCTAATCAAGATCGTCTCTCCGTAGAGAATCATTTGTCTCACTTTATAGAAAACTGGAAAAACATAACAGACGACAAGTTCGTCCTGAACGTCATCAAAGAGGGCTACCGTCTGGACTACAAAAAATACAATCCTCTAGTAGGCAACCTGATCAACGAATCAAACATGTCAAGCAATCAGTTGCTAGTTTTGGAATCAGAGATTGCCGTAATGCTCGAGAAAGGCGTAATAGAGAAAGTCCAAACTCAGTCGTCTCCAGGTTTTACAGTCGGATTTTTCTGGTTCCGAAAAAGGAATACAAGGATTGGCGCCCAGTAATAGATTTATCTTGCCTAAACCAATTCTCGGACGTGACATCTTTCAAAATGGAGAACCAGGCCACAATACTAACTGCGATGCAGGAATCAAATTGGGCAGCGTCAATAGATCTGAAAGACGCCAACTGGCACATCGGCATTCACAAGAGCCATTGGAAACACTCGAGGTTCATCTTACGAAACCAAATCCAGCAATTCCAAGTGCTCCCTTTCGGACTAGCATCAAGTCCAGCTGTTTTCTGCCGCGTGATTGGTCTCATCGTGAGCTACTGCCACCTTCAAGCCATCCAACTGTATGCTTACATGGACGACTGGCTTCTGCACAACTGCCAAATTTCGGTAGTACAGAGCAATGTAAGGACCATGATGATTCTCCTGCACAGACTTGGTTTCATGCTGAGCGAGAAATCAGAATTACAACCTATGCGACAGATCATATTTCTCGGGTTTCTGGTAGACCTGGAGGTAAAGAGGGTGTACCTAACCCTGGAAAAGATTCAGAACTTGATACATGCAATCAAGGAAGCTCTGGAAAAATCGCATACCTCAATAAGAAGCTGATTGGACTCATCAATGCGGGTTCAAGAGCAATTCCTTTTAACAGACTATATCTCAGGAAATGTCAGTTACTAATGCTCAGATGGTGGGACAGGTCTTGGAACAACATAGATTTAAACATCCTAATTACGACAAAGATAAAAGAGGAATTTTCACCGTGGCTGAACAAAGATTGGCTGAGTCAAGGCCTTCCTCTCGAGCCCTCTATTGTTTCCAAAACAATATTCATTGACAGCTCAACCTACGGGTGGGATGGCTATCTAGAGGACCCACATCAAGACACTTCGGGGACTTGGTCTCCAGAAGAGAAATCTCTTCATATAAATTGCCTCGAGATGAGAGCCGTAGCCAACACAATCAAAGCCTTTGCGGAGGAGCTAAGAAACGGGGTAGTCATGGTAGCGACGGACAACTCGACTATAGTCAATTACATAAACACAGAGGGCGGAACCCGTTCTTTCTCCCTAGAGGAGGAATCCATAAAGCTCTTCGAGATTACGATGGCCCTGAACGTTCAATTGAGGGCAAGACACACAGTCACGAGAAGGAAAAGACCTGCCCACGAAATGGAGTGTCAACGAGAGTGTCTTCAGAGCCCTGTCAAAAGAGTACGGACTGCCAGAAGTCAATCTATTCGCGACTAGATTGAACCAGGAGATCGACGTATGTTTCTCACCAGTTCCAGATTCTCTTGCGATCGGCACAGATGCCCTTGTCCACGATTGGTCGAACAAACACAACTATGCCTTTCCTCCATTTGCCCTGATCCCAAAAGTTCTGGAGAAAGTTTGAAAGTCTGTAAACTGCCAAATAACGCTAAGTGTTCTGCAATGAGCTCGCTAAGCTTTGTACACGAAGCTTCTGAACCTGCTTACCGATTTGCCTATACCGATTGGAGATCAGGCAGATCTACTCCAGCAGGGTCGACTTCGCCACTCAGCACTAAGGAATCTAAATTTACATGGCTGGAAGATATCGAGCATGGACTTGAAAAGAGAGGTTTTTCTAAGGAATCAGCCCGTACAATTGCCTAGCCCAGTGACGATCTACAATTGAATTTTAGAATGGAAAATGGCAAGTGTTTGTGGGTTTGTGTAGAGAAAGGAAGATTAATTCTCTCAAAACTAGTACTCAGGCAGATGCAGAATTCATGACATATCTAAAGACGGGTCGACACCTGGTACCATCAACGATATAAGGTTATAAAACAGCAAGATGCGGAACGCTAGCTTTAGCTACAGGAACAGAAATCAGCAAAGATACTTGTTTGACGAAAACGATACAGAATTTTTGGCACGAGTCACCGCGGACACAACATGATATTCCTGCCTGGGATATTGGCCTCGTTCTAAAGTATTTTAGAACTTCACGATTTCTTGGCTTGTGGAATATTGATATGAAAGATCTTACTCTTAAGACGGTATTCATTACTGCCATCGCATCTGGTCGTCGAAGGAGTGAAATTCATGCCTTGTCCTTCAGTACAGCAAAATTTTCAGATAACTCAGTAACTCTCAGGTTTCTCCCTTCGTTTAGACCCAAAACCGTGAAGCCTCATGGGATACCTTCTCCTATCCTTCTTCCCGCGCTAGATGTAGATCCAGCTTTGTGTCCAGTGAGAATACTATCAAACGGCGAACGTGGCGGTCAGAAAAGACAAGAAAAAGGTTCCTCATTCATTTTTATAAAACAGCACCACGAGAGGTGGCAGCTGGAAGCATTTCTTCTTGGATAAAGCAGGCCATAACTATGGCATATGAGACAGCAAAAGAAGAAAGTAGAAAAGGGAAAGCACACGACACAAAATTCATGGTGGCGTAATGGGCGCTATCAAAATCAGTACCACTTGCTGATATAATGAGTGCTGCTGGCTGGTCTTCTGAGACTACTCCCAGACAAGACTACCTTCATGAAACAGAAGATCAAGCCGATGCTCTATATATCGTTGTGTTTCAGACAGTTATATAGTTTATACATTTGAATATTTGAGTTTGAAAATAATATTTTAAATTAGTTGATTTATGAACCCACCACCAAATCGGTTGGAGTTTAAGCTTTTGTTAATAGATGTACCAACGTATGAGGTAATGGCGATGCCAAGACCTAACTTTCGAATGAAAGTTCAGTTTGGCTAGCCGATACTTACCTCATACGTTGGTACATAGTCTCTCCCTCCTCCCCGCTCATAGAGAGTTAAGGAATTATAAGGGATTTAGTTCAAAACAGAAACTGATCTGATTCGGCCATGTGAGAAGAAATGGATCGCTGTGGAAACGTTTGTTTTTCGTGAGGATTTGTGGTGTCTTAACCCCGTCTTTGTATTGCAAAACCGGAGAAGCTTTTGTTAATAGATGTACCAACGTATGAGGCAAGTATCGGCTAGCCAAACTGAACTTTCATCTGAAATTTCGGTTTTGACGGAGGTCCATGTCTTGTTTCCTTGTACAGTCTATAGCGCTGTTTTAATTATAATACATAAGTACCGCTATGTTTTACCCCCCCCCCCCAATGTGCAAATATATAGCCCAAATTTGTTTCTAAACGAATATATTTTCATCCTAGTTTATTTTATTTCACTAGCATTAAGCAAACTTGACTTCTTTCGTGTGTAGGATATAATACACAAGTACCATTATCCAACCAATACATTTCAAACCTTAAGGGTAGATGAGTTATGCGTAGGTGGGGTATGTGAGTACACACATGTGAAATTAAAAGGACTCCCACTTAAGCATACCTACACACGGGGGAGTGATTCACTTAAGATTGGCTAGTAAAGCCTTTAGTATAAAGGTATGAAAAACTCAAACTAAACATCGCACTTTTGGTGATTTAAAACAATCCTTGGTACTTTCCCATTATGTGGACACCCCTAAAAACCAGTCACGAAAACCCAAGGCATCTCCACTCGACAAAAAAAAAGAAAAAAGATTTGACGCTGTTTGATGCTGTATAAATAAGTATTCAGGGGTTTCTCATTCTGGGAACTATATTTAAAATGTGGTTTTTGGGGTTTAGGGGGGGGAGGTACCTAGGTTAGATTAGGTTAGGTTACGTATTTAATGTATGCAATGATTTAACCTCCCCCCCCAAATGTGCAAATATATAGCCCAAATTTGTTTCTAAACTATTATATATTCATCCTATTTTGTTGTATTTCATTAGCATTAACCAAACTCGACTTTTTAGGGGTGTCCACATAATGGGAAAGTACTTAATCCTCTAGGAAGATCTTCTGACACTCATGTAAGTTTTCGTCCGCGCATTCCCAGGATTTCAAGGATTATCTGATGAACCCACAGTTTATATAATTATCCAGTATGATCATTCCCTATCTCACCCATTATAAAAACCCGGACCGGGGTGCGAGTGCTCCGGAGAACGTTTTTGCAGATATAAACATAAGCGGCATCAGATCTTTTCACGGGTAGACAAGTCAGACGCGAAACAATCGGAAATAAGTGGAAACCCGCTATTACGAACGTAATAGCGGGTTTCCCGCTATTACATTCGTAATAGCGGGTTTAATGCACTTAATAGTTTCCCGCTATTTAAATGCACTTGGTAACCATTTCTCATTGATAGACGCAAACACACTGATCCATAAGTGAAGAAATAAATGGGAGGTGCTTGTTATTCGCACGGAGAACGAAGACCAGGAATGATCTGCGATAAACTTATTGGATAATTATATAAACTGTGGTTGAACCCCACCGAAGAAAATCTCGATAAACATTAGTTTCAGAACGCGTGCCCATAATTAACCCTAGAAGGGTAAGCTTTCGTAAATTTTACGACGCAAAAACACTTTTTCGCGGTTGCCATGGAAACGGATGCATTGCGCGAACCGACCTCCCCGATATGCTAATATTATGACTATC
Organism: Artemia sp. Qi Xiang Cuo; assembly: GCF_049724085.1. Lineage (NCBI taxonomy): Eukaryota > Metazoa > Arthropoda > Branchiopoda > Anostraca > Artemiidae > Artemia > Artemia sp. Qi Xiang Cuo. Next base: position 9,083,353 of record NC_142808.1, on the reverse strand, counting down.
CTGTTCTTGTGCCGTCATCGAGGTTTTATTATCTGAACCAGTTGGGGAGATATTAAGGGTCAAAATCTTACCATCTACGTAGCTTTTTCACCTATTTCAGGAAAAGGGATTTTTTGATCAAAACTTGGTAATTAGTAAGCTTCTTCGGACAATGAGGTTAGATCATTTTTTTAACGTTGTTGACAAGCTTCGTAGCAAATTTCGTGAGGAAATAGCACATGAAAATGCTGAATTTGGCTATTTTCTGATTTAACAAATGAGCAGGAAAAATTTTTCACACTGACAAATAGAAATGTCACGACTGACAACTGGTTTACATCGATTCCATTTGCAGCAGAACTACTGAAAGAACCGTATCGACTGACCACAGTTGGTACAGTACAAAAAAACAAGAGAGAAATTCCGGAAGAGCTGCTTGTAAGCAAAGGGAGAATCACAGGAACCTCAATGTTCTGTTTCGATCGGGAGCTGACTCTAGTGTCCTATCTTCCTAAGCCATCAAAAATGGTCCTGCTTCTGTCAACTTGCCATCAGGGTACCAGTATCACGTATCAAAGCAAGAAGCCTGAGATCATCGAGCACTAAAATAACACCAAAGGCAGTGAAGACACATTTGACCAAATGTGTAGTTCAATGTCAGCGGCTCAAAATACCAACAGGTGGCCCATGTGCATGTTTTATGGGCTGATCAACATCGCGTGTATCAACAGTTATGTCATCTACTCCTTCAATATCTCCAAATCTGGTGGAAGACCAGTTTCACGAAAAGATTTCATGAATGTTCTGTTCAAAGAGTTGACCCAGCTGCATATGACCACTCGCTTAGAAACCCCCACTTTGCAGCGCTCGATCAGACTCGATATCAGTCAAACAATGGAGGTGACAGGTGAAATACATTCAGGAACGTCTGTGGAAGGGAGAAGAACGACCTGCAGCCTCTGCCCAGCGCGCAGTCGCCGAATGACTACCAATTTTTGCAACCACTGCAAAAGGCCATTCTACGGTGAGCACCGTGCGAAGTCATGCACACTATGTGACTCCAAGAAATGAAATCAACCTTTTGTGCTGTTTAAAACATTTTTTGAAAATCTGTTTTCGATAATTCCCACTTACTTTTAAAACATACTTAAATGATGAGTTTTAGAAGTACATGTTTCTTCAAGTAGTAATTTTTATGAAAGCTTACCATCTACGTAACTTTTTGAGAAGCTTACCTTTCTAGGGTTAACCCATGAAACCCGCTTGTAAAAATGGCGAAAAAAAAGGCAGTGAGAATCCACAACCCTAAGTATCGTTTGGAAACCCTGTCCCACCTCCTTCAAGGATATTATAAAAAACCCTGTTCAAATAACCAAATTTGAGTATATTTTCTCAATGCATCCCAAATAGGGAAACTTTAAAAGAAGTGACATTGAAGAACTGTGCCTAAATAGTTTGGGGCGTTTCAAAACCCTCCCTTTGGGAAAACATCTAAGATGAGTTTTAATAATGCGCACCCACACGGATAGGGTTTTGGTTTCCCTTACAAACTTGACAGATGACTCGGAAAGAGTTGTCGAATAAAAATGCAGGTAAATGAAAAAATATATCTTCATTTTTTTGCCTAGTACCTGACGCAGGGAATACTGGGCATAAGGCTTCTTCTATCTTTAGGTTTCTACAATCCCCCACCGAAATTTCTTATATATTTTCATATTATCAACCAACTGTCCCTTCACCATAAATGAATTGCAGCATGGATGCTAAATCATACTCCCTTCTAAAATCCATCTATTTCCCCTCCCAACATTTGGCTATGTCCACAAGTGCTACTTTTTTTGGTACTCCTGTACTCAAATAGCGACGAAGACCACACTGCCTTTCCATCATAAACAAATAAGCAGAACAACAGGGAAATTTTTATACAAGACAGTGGAACGCAACTTTAAATGAATATTTCGACCCTATATCCAAGGGCCGTCCTCAGCAAAACAGACGAAGAGAATAAAAACAATATAAAAGAAACTTACATTAAAATTCAATCATTAAAACTGAAAGGGTTTTTAAAAAATGTTTTAAAACAGCCCTAATACCATTACTTCAAGTCCTGGTTGAACTTCCTTGAAGTAATGATATTAGGGGTGTTTTAAAACATTTTTTTAAAGACCCTTTCAGTTTTAATGATTGAATTTTAATGTAAATTTCTTTTATATTGTTTTTATTCTCTTCGTCTGTTTTGCTGAGGACGGCCCTTGGATATAGGGTCGAAATATTCATTTAAAGTTGCGTTCCACTGTCTTGTATAAAAAAAAAAAAAAAAATCCCTGTTGTTCTACTTATTTGTTTACTCCTGTACTAAACGGACTCTTTTATATACTGCTAGTTCAGTTAATGCTAATGAAATAAAATAAAATAGGATGAATATGTAATAGTTTAGAAACAAATTTGGGCTATATATTGCACATTAGGGGGGTAGGGGAAAATCATAGTATATATTATTACGTAACATAACCTAACCACCTCCCCCCCTAAACCCCAAAAAACAAAAGTTTAAATATCGTATACGCAATGAAAACCACGCTATACATTGTATTACCCAATAGCGGTGTCTTGAATTAACCCGTCAAAAACAGGTTTTTCGTGACTGGTTTCCATTGCAGTATATAAAAGAGTCCGTACAGTACAGGAGTACCCTTTTTTACTACAAGAAGCAAATATTGAAAAATAAAATTCCATTTTTACAAGAAAACAACAGTTGAAGAAATTTTAGGTTTGTTAGTGAACCAAAAACTCAATACGAATCTGAACTGAAACGAGTTACGAACTGAAATGACTGACTTAATAAATGTACGAATCAATGAATGAAAGGATAAAGCACGCAGCACAATATCTGATATTGGAATGCGTAACTGCAACTACTATAAAACCCAATTTCATAGAAATCAAAGTCAACTGATAAACATCAAATAACAAAGCAACCTATTCATAAGCTTTTTCAGGATTATGAAACAATTAATAAGAAATATTCCACATGCACCTAAAGGGCTAGGCACACGTAGCTGATTTCGGGAACCGATTTCAGCATCAGTGGACAAACGATAGCGGTAAAAAAATTTGTTGAAAGAAAAATTTATTGCGCAAAATTTTCAAAACAAAAAATCATGGACACAAATAGTCAACTGAGTTTATTAATAGTTGCACGATTGATCTCAGCTTAGTCCTCAGTTCAGTTCTCAGCTCAGTAGTGGGGTCTTTCATCACAGATCCCTCTGGCTGACTATTTATTTGTATCCCTATTTTTTGTGATAATCATGATGAAAATCAGCGCTGATTTTGTAAATCGGCACCGAAAACAAGAAAATTTTTCCAGCTCAAGTCGACACCGATTTCTTTTAAAATCGGCGCTGATTTGGAAATCAGTTCCCGAAATCAGCTACGTGTGCCCAGCCCTTAAAATAAGAAACGTTAATACACCCAGGCATAAAATCATTTTATCTTTTTATTTCCCAGTAAAAGTTTGGTATTTGTCTAGAATCCGGTAAGTGCGCGACAACTGTATAGCGAGCACAGATAGGCATTTTACCGGGGAATGCCTAGATGCTGTATAAACAAAGGGTTTCTCACTCCGGGAACTGTATTTAAACTTCAATTTCTTAGTATTTAGGGGGAATAAAAGGCACCTAGATTGGGTTAGGTTACGTATTTAATATATGCTACGCTTTAGCCCCCCCCCCTAATATGCAAATATAGCCCAATTTTGTTCATAAACTATTAAATTTTCATCCTTTTTTGTTTAATTTCATTAGCATTAACAAAACTTCACTTATCGCGCACTCACCGGATTCTAGACAAGTACCAAAAGTTTCTTTTTTCACATCTATTATATATGTTTTTTTGCCAGGGCTGGGGGTTAATCAGGATTTAGGTTACTACAGAGTAAAATATTGTTTCTTTTATTCTTACTCCTTATTAAGTAAGAAGTTCGTATCTATTACTATTTCTCTATATGTTCTTACTTCTCTACATGGGTGCCCATAAGGGGGGGGGGTGGCACCCCCTTGGACGAATGATGCTGCCTTATTTTTATATATTTGTTCTGAAATTTCTATTATATAACATTAAAAGTGCCAATTAGACGAGGGTTGCCCCCCTGGAATTCAGCTTGCCCCCCCCCCCTGGAATGGGCACCCAAGCTTCTCTATCTCTATTCTTATAAGAAGTTCTTATTCTTACTTTTATTCTTATCTCTCTTGTTGGTAAATTGGTCAAAGGACAAAGCTTCAATTAGCGACATCTCCAGGAGACTTAGTTATCAAGATCAATCAAGAATTTGATTTGCGTCTCTTGTCAAATTTGAAAGGTTGACATTTTCAAATGAGCAAGTTTGTCTATACAAATACATTCCACCTTGACGGAAGAAAAAAAAAGTACAAGACACGGAATTTTGATTGAACTGATAATTCTAAATGAGGAAAATTTCATACGCAGGGAGAATCTTCCGAGGACTAACCGTCTATGAAGGGAATCATCCGGGGGGGGGGGTGTATTAGCATAAAAATATACAAACAACAACAAAAAATAATTGCAAGTCGAGTTCAAAAGTGTTCTCTCTGGGTTGCGGGGCGGAAAATTATCTGGATACTATAAATACATAAACAACTTGGAGATTTTCGTTGAAAATCAAATTCGAAACCGCGCCCAACCAGGGATCCTAACCAGAATAGACAAATTTTGAAGACAAGGACCGCTAAGAATGTACAGTATATTTAGGCACAATATAGAGTAATTGCATACATAAATAATTTAGCTAGAAACTAACCTAGCTAGCTTAACCTGAATATGTGAGGGTTCTATTTATCCGTCGACTCGCCCAGGAATGGCCCACGGATTGCCATATTAGGTGGCCCTCTGCCGTCCACAATTTCAGGTAACAAATCTTCCATATAAAATCTATGGAGCTTCAGAAACATTTTCTGTTCCCATGTCGCGTTTTGACTTTTTCCATATGGATATTTCCTTTGCCGAAGTAAACAACGAAAAATCCTAGGCAGAGGTCGCAAGACTTTAGCTGCATCTGAACTTCACCTTTTTTCTTTTAACCCTTTATTTCTCTGCTTTGGATTTGGCCAGGACACTCTGTCTAAGATGTAGAATATGTTTGAAAAATATGCGGGACGGGATGACCTTTTTGGTCCACTACGAATTAGCCATAAAAAAGGCTACGTGGGTATCACCGCTGATCAGAAGAACGTTCAACTGTCTCGATGTAGAAATGCTCGCGACCCTCATCAAGTCGCTAGTCCGCCCAATTCTTGAATATGGTCATTGCACAGTTCGTCCATCCCTGAACAAGGATATAGATGCACTGGAAGCAGTTCAAAGGTGGATGACGAAGTTCTCCCCAAGTCTGAAAGACCTCGCTTACGAACAACGTCTTCGTCTGCTTCACCTACCAGCACTCTCATACAGATTTCTAAGGGGATGATATGATCGAGCTGTACAAACTATGCCATGGCTGCTATGACAACGTCCCTGGAGAAGCACTGCTGATCTTTAACGAAAATAAGCTATGTGGCCATCCATTAAAGCTTAAAACTAAGAGGTTCTACAAAGATGTAGGTCAATGGGCCTTTCGAAACCGAGTCGTCGACACCTGGAACTCCCTACCCAAAGAAACCGTTCTGGCATCCTCCATCAGCTCTTTCAAGAACTCGTTTAATAAGATGTAGGAGAGTCGTATGTACGACTTCAGTAACTTTAGAAAACTCATCTAAATTGTTGTATTGTCTTTTTCCTGTTTTGTAAGAGGCTCTGGCCCACGTTTTTGCATTACATTATTAGTATCATTATGAATATATAAACAACTAAATTAAAAATGGATGTTTCGGTAGTTTTGAAGAAAACCTTACCAGGGTCCATGGGCGTACGTAGCTTCTTGTTTAGGCGGGGGGGGGCAGCCGATTCTGTAATGAAGGGCAGGGGGGAGCTGAAGTAATATTGGCAGTTCATAAAACCTTACATTGCCAGCAAGTTCTATCATACCTATGAAATCTTTATTGAAGTAATAACCAAAAATCATAAATCATCAATAAGCTTCAGCATTAATCTTCTTGGATTAGAGCTAAAAATGCCCAAGATATTATGAACAATTGCTTCTTGTTAGACTTTTATTATGCCATTCCATCTGTTTATTTCCAGATTTTTCAACCATCCACCTTTTATTAACTGCTTTTTCAACCATCTGCTTTTTCAGCCATATCTAGTGTAAATTTGAAGTTGTAGGGCGACAGCTGCCCCCGATGACCTCCTCTCCATACACCCATGCTAGGGTTTTAACTTAACCTACATACAAAAAGTTCAATGATAATGACCGCAAGAAACATCGACAAAATACACAGTAAAAAAATCATATTACGTGGAATCCATCCACTATTTCGGGTAATAACGCTTCCAATAAATGTTATCTTTGAAAATTTCACTGTGAATTAAATTTGAAAATCTGTTTTTCTTTTATCTGTTTTTGATTTGCCTTGAATATTCGTTCTAAGAAACTGAGTTAGAAAAAATAAACATAAAGAAGTGAGAGCAACATTAAAACTCAAAACGAACAAAATCATTCTGTATATGAGGATGTTGCCCCCCCTCCTCAATATCTTGCTCTTTACGCTAAATCTTTTAGCACATTTAAAAAAGCTTCCTATTCTAATTAAACAGCTCTTGTGTTTCAGTAGCTGTTCCTAAAAAATCGGGACAACAGTCAAACTTTAGAGTAGGCTACTTAGTCATTATCACTATACATAAACTGTCATTATCATGTATGTCTAAAATTGTCATGTCATATATTGTACATTGTCATATATACGTCATTGTCAAATGGCAGATCAATCTCTTTTTCGAAATCTAATTTCAGTCATGTATGATAATTGAAATGCTAATTGCTAGGCACATGCGGGTCATTGGTTACGTGTAGACAAGCCCCCCCCTCCCCCACACACACACAAAGAAGTGATTCGTGTAAGGCGACGAGAAGAAATATTCCTTGTGTCCTCATGAAAGAAAATACACTTTTCTTTTTTATCCTTGTCATCTAAGAGTCTTTATTGCTAAATATATATATATATATATATATATATATATATATATATATATATATATATATATATATATATATATATATATATATATATACCTAACCCCTTGGGGAAGGGGTTAGGTTAGGAAAATGAGACTTTCGGGATGGGTCTACAGGCTAAAGTATGTCCCAGGAAGGTTTTTTGAAGTACCTACCTCCACTCCTTCTCCCTCTAGAGGGTCATGAAATTTGCCTACATGACAGGTCTATAGCCTACCCATTGAAATTTTGACAAAACATCATTTTACCTTAATTTTCAGTTATCAGTTTCTTTTTCTCTGGCTTTAACTCTGAAAATGCAATTTCAGTTATTTGAGCAGAATTATAAGACATAGCCTATAAATAGTTTATTCCCAAAATTTAGGAAATGTATTTGAATAGCCTATATTTAAAACCTTATAAATTGGGATTGAGCAAAGTTGTGAAGCTGAAAACAATTTTGTTGTACTTCATTTAAGCAGAAGATCTGTTTTGAAAGGTTTCACTTCTATAACTCACATATTTTTAGAGGTCATCAAAGGTCAGGACCCTCTAGAGGGAGAAGGAGTGGAGGTGGGTACTTCAAAATATCTTCCCAGGACATAGTTTAGCCTTTAAACACATCACTGAAAGTTTCAATTTCTTAACCTAATCCCTTTCCAAGATAGCCAAAAGTAGCTAAAGTAGAATTTTACCGAATTTTACCCACTTAACTAATACAAGTACCTACTTTTAAGTATTTTCTATTGGTGTTAAATGTCAGCCTACTAATAATCCTTGGAATCTGGAATGTTCTACAGGCAAGGTGGTGTGCTGTGTTATAAAATACGGAAGTTGCGTTTTTCGTCATTTGCTGTGCTTATAGCACGTTTTCATTCTGAAGCCCCGTTTTTATTTGTCATTTCACGGATTAATATAATTATGATCTCCTAAAACTGGTGATCTCAATTATTGAGGATTTACCGCAAGATTATTTTTTCAAGTGCAGTTTAGGAAAAACTGTCTTTGAGCCAACGAGCTGAAGAAGGTCTCTTAGACAGAACTGTCATAAGTCTTTTTTTGTTTGATTTTTATCTTAAAGAACTAAGGCTTAGAAGTCAGAACTTAAAAAATCATTGCTTTTTTTCGGTTTATTTTGTTTAATAATTTCAGTACTTGTTTAGAATCCGGGCAACACGCGAGAAAGACCGCACCGAAATCCCAAAGATGCTTTATGAGAAACAGGTTTTCGCTAGTTAGTGACGTATTGCTCACTCCGTGACGAAGATTTGAAAATGGGAAAATGACACCCAATATGGCTGTTATAAAATGTCATTAAAAAAAAAAATGTTTTTCTTACACAGAGACAAGGCATGTATAAAACCATGATATCAGCAAACAAAGCTATAAGTTTTTCCTTATCTCGAAAACAAGGACATAATTTGAAAGGGGCCCCGTAATTTGCCGAAAGGAAACAAATCCCCTCCCATTAAAGATTCCAAAATAAAAAAAAGTCAGCGTGGGCAGAAATTAAGTTTTCTTGAGTCTAAGTGCTCTAAAAGTAATTTTTGGCCCTTGTTCCTTTCCCTATGAAGATCTGGAACGACGCTTTTTGTTTTTAAATCTAGAAATTTGAACTGGTAAAAGCTTGGCTCGCTTAGTAAAAACATTTTGCTTCCATCCTGACTCTACACATACCAAACACTTGGTCTATAAGCAGACAACATGGGAAAATGACACCCAAACAGTTGTTAGAAAATTTCATCAAAAGAAAAGAACATTTTTCTGATATACTACTACTACTACTAACAACTCACCGCAGCACCAAGCTGCCTGAGGCCAACATAGCTACGCACGCTCCTCTTCCATCCAATTCTATTCAAAGCCTCCCTAATTACACCCGCCCAAGAAGTTCCCATTTCCTTTAAATCTTTCTTTATGACGTCCTCCCACCCCAAATGAGGTAGACCTGCCTCCCGTTTAGCCCTACACGGTTGGCCGAAAAGAACAATCTTCAGCAATCTGTCATCCTTTATCCGAACAACATGCCCTAGCTACCTCAACCTTTCTTTCATTATAGCCCTAGAGAGCGGTATTGAACCACATTTTTCGTATAGCCTATTGTTTGAAATACGGTCAGTCAGCCGGGTACCAAGAACAATCCTTAAGCAATTTCGCTGGAAAACCTCTAGCAAATCTTCATCCGCTTTTTGGAGCGTCCATGCTTCAGAGCCATATTTGACCAATTTCATCATTGTAGCTTCTAATATTCTAATCTTGGTTTGCAGACTTATTTTCCTATCCTTCCAAACTTTTTTTTAATTGAGAAAAAAAACCCTAAGCCTTGACTATTCTGCTTTTAACATCTTTACTGCTCTCACCATCTTTGCTAATAATACTACCAAGGTAAGTGAAGCTGCCCACCTCCTCAATCTTTTCATTACCCAACGTCACCTTTTCATCTTCACTTATTCCTAGCCTTAGTGACTTAGTCTTCTTAACATTAATTTTTAAACCTATTTTAGCACCCTGAACTCGCAAAACCTCTAAAACTTCATTCATTTTGCTCAAACTTTCATCTAGGATGCTTAAATCATCAGCATAATATAAGTCCAGGAGACTTTTTCCTCCTCATTAGATTCCGTAGTCTCCCATTGCCTTTCCAGTGCTACTTAATACAAAGTCCATCAAAATAATCCATATAAAGGGGGATAGAACACAACCCTGCTTAACTCCTGATTTGATACAAAACCAGCTGCTAACCTCATTTCCTACCTTAACTGCAGCAGTGTTATTCTCGTACATAGCACTAATCACTTTAATGTATTAGTCTGGTATCAAACAGTTCGTGGTAACGAACTGTAGCCTAAGTAAGGAGCGACCCGGCTGAATGGTAATCGAAACTCTAGAAAACGGAATTTTGATACCAATAGATGCATCAAAAGATTCAGATTTTAATGCTGATTTCAAATATATAAGTTTCATCAAGTTTAGTCCTACCCATCCAAAAGTACGTGCCTGAGAAAACTTGGCTGATTTTCGCAAAAAGGGGGAAAGACCCACTAAAAGTTATAGAACCTTAATGAAAATCACACCATCATATTCAGCGTATCAGAGAGCCCTACTGCAGAGGTTTTAAGCTCGTATCCACAAAATGTGGAATTTTGCATTTTTGTCAGAAGAAACATCACGGATGCGTGTTTATTTGTTTTTCTGTTTTTTTTTTCCCAGGGGTGATCGTATAGACCTAGTAGTCCTAGAAAATCGTGGGAGGGCTCATTGGAACGGAAATTAAAAGTTCTAGTGCCTCTTTAAGTGACCAAAAAAATGAAGGGCAACTAGGCCCCCGCCCACGCTCATTTTTTTCTCAAAGTCACCCGATCAAAATTTTTTGCTAGCCATTTTGTTCAGCATGGTCAAAAATATGATAACTATGTCTTTTAGGATGACTTATTCTCTAGAAAACCCGGGGCAAGGGCTGAAAGTTATGAACTTTACCCAATGTTAACATCTATAGTATTGGTTATTGGGAAGTATACAGATGTATTCAGGGGGATTTTTTCTGGTAGTGGTGGGGGGGGGGGTCGAGGGCTATGTGGGAAGATCTTTCCATGGATGAAGTGTTCATGGGGGAAGAGACATTGCTATGAAGGGGATGCCAGATTTCCCAGCATTATTTTTAAAAAAGATCAGAAATTAAATAAAAAAACATGTTTTTTAACTGAAAGTAAGGAGCAACATCAAAACTTAAAACGAACAGAAAATATAACGCATATGATTGGGTTCACCCCCTAGTCAATACCTCACTCTTTAAACCAAGGATTTTTTAGTACTTTCATAAGAGCTATTTATTCTAATTAACGGCCTTTGTGATTAAGGGGTAATTTTTAAAGAATTGGAACAAAATTTGAACTTTAGCTTAAAGAGCAAGGTATTGACTAGGGGGCGGACCCTCTAATGTACATATTAAAAATATATGAATATAGATGTTCGTTACGTAAGTTAATTCGTAAATTACATATATTTATTACTAATAAAAACCTTCGTAAACGCCTCGCTCTTTACGCTAAAGTTTGACTTTCTCACAACTCTATTTTTTTAAACAATAAAAAAACTTTAGCGTAAAGAGCGAGGCGTTAAGGAGAAAATAAGCCCCTTTCATATACGGAATGATTTCTGTTCGTCTTAAGTTTTAACGTCGTTCCTTACTTTCAGTTAAATTTTTTTTTTTTTTTTTTTTATATTTAATACCATACAAGGATAAAACCTTTACTAAAGCTCTTCTATCAACAGAATCGAACGCTTGCTCATAATCTATAAAACTGAAGACCAAAGGTGTTTGAAAACTCAGGCACTTCTCAATTATTAGCCTAAGAGTGAGAATTTGGTCGACACATCCTCTACCTATTCTAAAACATTTTTCTACCTTTTTTCTGATAGAAGTAAAGAACAAAGATAAAACCCAAAATGAACAAAAACTATTGCTTCGCAGCTCATGTGAAATAAATCAGCAATACTTTTTCAAATAAACTGACTCATTTTATAGTCGAAATCTCCCCTAATGGGAAATTTTTTCCTGAAATCTCTCCCGGCCCCTCACCAGTGAAAGGTTTCTCCAGCAAAAGATCTAGCAAGGTGGTTCGATAGAAAAGAGAAAAATAAACTTACCATTTCAGTTTCTGTAATGCTAACAATATCTTTATTTGCAAATTCTTAATTGATAAATTTACCTTAATTGATAAATGATATGGTAAGCAAATTCTTAATTGATAAATGATATCTGGACTATTTTCAATAAAATGACTGTCTCATAATATCTATTGAATACATCTCAGAAAAAAACGACGCGTTTGTATGTGTGTGTGGGAAGGGGTAGCTGCGCACTTATCACTTGGACTCTTAAAAAGGGTACTAGAACTTCTGATTACCAATCCAATGAGTCCTGTCCAAAGTATATACGACCACCCTTTCTATAAGAGCCTTATATGTCCCCAGGGCATAGCTTACAACCTTTTCCCTGAGAGATGTTGGGGGGTGGGTGTATTCCTCAAAGACATAATTGCTGAAACCTTCAATTATGATGAACAAAATTGTTATCTCCAAATTCTCATTGGAGGTGTGAAGGGAAAGGATGAGCATTGAGGGGGAGGGGCTGGCTGCTCTCAAATAACTTTGACTTTTAAAAAGGGCACCATAACTTCCATTTTCAATTCAAATAACCATTAGAGAGGCGGCTGTGGATGATTTGTCAGGACAAACAAAACTATAAATTGAAAATACAAATTGCAATTTAGAAGTATCTCTATTTGTGTTCTATTACGTTTCCTCCTGAAAAGCCACTACTCTAGACATTTACCAAATGAACATTTAGCAATCAAGGAGGCACACTTGTGCCTCTATAAAGAGGCAACCCACCACAATGTTAAGCGATTTCAGGTCCTAGAGGTCGCAGAGAGACGGCGGTAATTGCATTTTGTAGCCCAAGCTCAAACTAAGAAACTTGCAAAATTTCATCCTCCTCCGACTTTATCTTCATGGGGTAAACTGGGCCGGAAGTTTGGACCCTCCCACCACAGCCCCCTTTAACGTTGTCCGACTGGGCTGAAATTTAGAGGTTAAGCTTTCCTAGGGCCCGGGAGCTTATCCTCGAAATTTCAGCTCAATCCGATCACTCCTTCCCTGTTTTCAAAAAACCAAATATAGCCACTTAAAATTCATCATCATCATTTCTTTTTTTTCTTAGCCACGCCTACAGGCCACAGTTGGCAACGGATCCGGTTGAATGAAGACTCATTAAAAGCAGAATTTAACCTGTCAGGGCCTTTTGATATTTTCAGACCGACACAATTATCCTCTGAATTTAGATTTACGAAAAACCTCTTTTTCCTATATTAGCCCCGGTTAATTTTTCCAACCACCACCCCCCGTTAACGTGGTCTGATCGGGCTGAAATTTAGAGGATAAGCTTTCCTGGGGCTTGAGAGCTTATCCTCGAAATTTCAGCTCAATCTGATCACTCCTTCCCTGTTTTCCAAAAACCAAATATCAAGTTTTGCTTGCGTCAAAAAGATTCACTACCTTGCTAAAAAACAATTTCAATTATGCCTCTTTAGTGTAGCTGTGAGATTCCTCGTTGTCAGGCGGAAAACCGGAGTTCGATTCACCGTTAGATCAAATTTTTTATATACTGAATTTAAATTAAAAAAAAAAACTCATTTTCTTTTTAAAATTATTTGAAAAAAATTATGTTTTCTAAAGAGTTAAAGAGGCTGAGTTACAAGGTCGACACTTAAAACACCCTGTCGAGAAAGAAAAGAATAATACACAATCATCTAACAGTTAGTCAAGCAATAATAAGTAATAAACTGTACAAAAACGTGCAGAAATTATTTGAAAAAAACTACTTTTTCTAAAGAGTTAAAGAGGCTGAGTTACAAGGTCGAACCTTAAAACATACAGGGATTAGGAGGCACAGTTGGGGGGCTGCCGCCCCCCAAACCTCCCGCTTTCGCAGACTTTAAATAAAAAAAAGTTTTTTATACTGAAAGTAAGGAGCGACATTAAATCTTAAAACGAACAGAAATTATTCCGTATATGAAAGAGGCTGTGCCCTCCTCAACGCCTCGCTCTTTACGCTAAAGTTTTTATTGTTTAAAAAAAAGAGTTGTAGCGTAAAGAGCGAGGCGTTGAGGAGGGCACAGCCTCTTTCATATACGGAATAATTTCTGTTCGTTTTAAGATTTAATGTCGCTCCTTACTTTCAGTTTAAAAAACTTTTTTTTTTATTTAAAGGCTGCGAAAGCGGGAGGTTTGGGGGGCGGCAGCCCCCCAACTGTGCCTCCTAATCCCTGTATGTTTTAAGGTTCGACCTTGTAACTCAGCCTCTTTAACTCTTTAGAAAACGTAGTTTTTCTCAAATAATATATATACAAACCTCTGTAGATCTCACAAATTAAAGAATAATACAGCCTAGATAAAACAAAGGATACTTAATTAATTAGGAAAAATTAAGCAAGAAAAAACGGGTTTTAATTTTAATAAAACAGTGAAACGAAATTAAATAAAAACAAATTAACACTTTTATTAGAAAATATTCCGAATATTTCGGCCCCACGTCAGCGAGCCTTTCTCAACGGGGAAAAAACGAAAAAAAAACATGTTTTTAAAAAGAAAACACACATAAAAAGCACTGCAACAACTAAACACACGAAGATAAATAGATAAGAAACAACTTACATTATAAACAAATATTAATAGAATTAATAATAGAATTGAAATAATTCTATTAATAGAATTTTATTAATAGAATTAAAATTTTACAGATTTGTGAGTTACTCGGATAAAGGTTTGCTGAAATCTGTTTCTTAATCTTTTAAGCTGTTTTCCATTTTCTCAGTATTTCTTCTGCAAAGAACCTAAAGGACAACACTGAGCCAGTACAGCTCTCCTGTACAGAAGATGTCCAATTTACCTTAGCGAGGGCAAGAGCAGGGACAAATTTCCTGTTTTTAGCCATAGTAGAAAGAAATCACAAATTTTTGTACTGAAACTTTTGAATCCCCCAGGCATCTTCAGTGAGCTAGTGAAGCCTTCTGTGAGCCATGTGAACTCATTTCGTACCGTGTGAAAATAGTTTTTGCTGTTTCAGAGTGACAATAATTTTATAACGTATGAAACAAAGTAGAACTCATGATTCAAAACAAAATCCATGATTTCACGGGCAATTCATGTTTTTTGAAATTAAATCTAAGGCATTTCCAATATCCATGGCAGGTGTCGAAAATCATTATTTTCATGGATAAACAGGGATATCTACTTAACACATTCCCAAGTTCCGGGACAAAATTATATAAAAGGGCAAAAAAGGAACACGTTTTAGAAATTTGGGAAATTCAAGAGCGAAAAGAGACTCATTTTGTAAATTTATCACCCAAAACAAAACATTTCCGAACCAATGTACTTCGGGAGCTTCTCAACTTCCTGAGTAACTTCTCAGGTGCTTCCCCCAAGCAACTCAGGCGCGTCCCCAGGTGGCGGATAGGGGAACATCCTTCAGATATGGAGGATACCCTCGAATATTAAATAAGAGGGCGCGGACCAAGGGGGGAGTCTCTGGGGGTCTTAAATAGCCGGTGCACCCTTGTCTGGGGGATATAAATACGGACAGAGGAGGAGGTGAGCCCCTCTGATAGCGATCTTGCTGGGCCCACCGGGGCTTGGATATGTCCCGAAGACGTTAAACTCACCCCCAGTAATGGGATAAATTGCTTGGTGACGCCGTGATGCCAAGTGGGATGATCCTCCCAGCGAGGACAACTGCGAAGAGCAGAAGACACCCTCGAGGGTGTCAACGGTCCCGGCTAAAAGGAGAGAGGATTGGCTTGCCGTTGCTTCAAAAGCTAGCCAAGAAACTTTTTCTCTTTATGAATTATGACTAGGCAATCAATGAGAACACGAAATAGGGCTACCGCGTCCGGGGACACCGACGGACAAGCTACCGCGTCCGGGGAAACCGACGGACAAGCTACCGCATCCGGGGCAACCGATGTATTGACAGCCAACAGCGTTGGAAACGAATCAATTCAACGTTTGACAAGTCCGTCACAAACGAACGCTAGACCGGTTTTATCTACAAAAATCACCACCAGAATCGGCACGTTAATCTTCGGACACTTTCGAGACCAGGAAAGAAAGACATGCTCCTCCGTGAAGCAAACCGCTACAATTGGGACATCATCGGCCTCTCAGAGACTCATCTACCAGGTATCAGCGAAGAACAGATAGGAGACGCAATCCTCCTGCTTTTTGGAAGACAAGACGGAACACACAGACAAGAAGTCAGCTTTTTGCTGACAAAAGCAGCAAGGAAATCTCTTCTATCAGTGGTGTCTGTCTCGGAGAGATTAATGATGATCCGACTCAAAAGCAAGTTCAAAAAGCTCTCCGAGGTAGAGGTCTATGCTCCGGATTCATCAAGGTCGGACGAAGAGTCGAAAGATTTCTACTCTAAGCTCCAGAGCCTTGTCGACACCATTCTGAAGAAAGACATCGTGTTAGTCCTCGGGGACTTCAATGCCATCGTGGGGAGTGACAATAGCGGAAACGAAGATGTCATGGGCAAGTTCGGGATCGGACAGATCAACGGCATAGGAGAACGAGTCACTGAATTCTGCCGAGATAACGAGCTTTTTATCACATACACAATATTCAAGCACAGACAAAAGAGAAAAGTCACGTGGTGGTCCCCCAATGGAAGGACTGCCAACATGATATATTATATACTGGTATCCAGCCGATGGAAATCTTTATTCACAGACACAGTGACGCTAGGAGGTGGGGACTTTGATAGTGATCACAATCTCCTCATGTCATTGCTTCACATAAGATTAAAGGCCGTTGTCAAGCTGAAACAAAAAGTTCCAAGATCCCGGATAGAAGCCCTTAAAGACGTGAAGACGAGATAAGAGTACAGAATGCAGCTCAACGAACGACTGTCAAAGACCTTACAAGAAACACCTGATCTGCTGAGTCCAGCCGACATCGATCTACTTGTTTCGCAAAGCAGCCGAGACAGCTGAGCTTGTCCTTGGCTGTAAATCTGCAGAAGACAAGCCATGGGTTACCCAGGAGATTATTGATATGTGTACCGAGAAACGAACTCTCAAAAACAAGCAAGATCGAGAAAGCAAGGATAGATTCAAAAACCTTAAACGTCAAATTGAGAAGAAAACCCGCCAAGCACTAAAAGACATGATTACTGAAAAATTTCGGCAGTGTGAGGAGGACTCCCGTAGGGGTAACTCACACCTCATGTTCAAACGTGCTAGAGAGCTGACAAACCGCAAAGAAGCGAAGTGCCTCGATCTCTTAGATAAAAATGGACACAAAATCACTACTTTTGCCGGAATCCGATATCGCTGGAAAGAACACTTCCTGGAAAAACTTAATCTCAAAATAAACCCGGATCCTGAAGTGCTTCGAAAGTTCCCAGAACACAGGAATGAGGAACCACCACCCTCAAGGTGAGAAGTAGAAGCCGCACTCAAATCCCTCAAGTCGAATAAGGCACCGGGAATAGATGGTATACAGGCAGAACTTCTAAAAGTGGAATCTGATATCGTCGTTGATCTGTACCACAAAAAAGTAACAGCTGTATGGGAAATAAAATACTTCCCCGAGTCTTGGTCGAAATCTGTCATAGTGCCATTGCACAAGAAAGGATCTAAAAGTAACTGCGAAAACTACAGACCCATATCGCTTACTTGCCAACCAGCTAAAATCCTTACGAAAATTCTGCTTGATCGGATCAGAAACCTGAAAAGACACGTAATCCCTGAATATCAAGCTGGCTTCCGTCAAAACCGATCCACCATAGACCAAATTTTTGTGATCAGACAGATTATTGAAAGATACCTGAAATTCGGGAAAGAGCTATACCCGCTCTTTATCGATTTCAAACAAGCTTTTAATCTAATTTGGCGAGATGGCCTATGGCACATCCTGGCACACTACGGTATTCTCACTGACATTATTGACATTGTCAAGAGCATGTACGAGAAGTCGAGAAGCATGGTGCAGACAAGCGAAGGCTTTACTGAAGAATTCTCAGCCTCTTCAGGAGTGCTGCAAGGATGCATACTCTCCCCCACTCTGTTCGGCCTATTCCTGAATGCTGTACTGGCACTGGTGCCCAATGACACGGGAGCATTCATGAGTGGACACCTCTTTGACTTACTCGCATACGCCGATGACATTAATCGCCTAAACGAACAACTAGAGGAACTGCAATTAAGCGCTAACGATATTGATCATGCAGCTAGTTCCTTTGGGATGAAAATCAATGCTAACACGACAAAAGCCATGAAGGTAACGCGGCATACAGATACAGGCCTTCAACCTAGCAAAATTATGATCCAGGGGGAAGAAATCGTGTGGGTTGACAATTTCGTTTACTTAGGAAGTGAGCTGACGTCCACAAACGACTCCTCAAAAGACATTAAACGACGCCTCACCCTTGCCTCAGCAGGCTTCAAGTCATTGCGATTGATCTGAAAAACAAAGATCTGTCGCTGAAACTAAAAACACGCCTTTTTCGAGCTCTTGTGGTTCCAGTAGCAACGTACGAAGCAGAGACATGGACCTTGAAAGCAGAAGACAAACGCCGGTTGGCGGCATTTGAAACAAAATCCCTCAGGAAGCTTGCTGGCATCACCCACCGTGACCGAATATCAAACGAACGGCTATTGTCTTCGCTCAACTATTCCCAGACCATCATGCAGACCATCCAGCTTCAACCGCTTCGATGGTTAGGCCACGTTCAGCGGATTTCCCCAGCCCAACTTCCAAAAATTGCGTTTGAAGGAAGGATTGATGCCTCCCGTCCAAAAGGACGACCTCCCAAGCGCTGGAGGGAAAACTTTCCCAGCCATCCCCTGTCGGTACTCCTTCGGACTGCAGAGAACAGGGAATCGTATAAGAAGCTTTGCCATAGTTCAGTCAGAGGAGAAGCCCCGAGTCGGCCAATCCGGCCGGATGGGAGTTAAGTAAGTAAGTAAGTACTTCGGTAAAAGGAAACATATAATTTTTCACCAAAATAGTACTTTGTCTCGGTATTTTTCTTTCTTTATATAGTATCCAGGTTTTGCCAGAGATGTCGTAAATAAAGGATTTTCTCCAGAGTAAGGGATTAAGTGTGTATATGAGTTCATATTCAGTACTTTTAATACTTGTAATATGAGTTCATATTACAAGTAATTTTGTATGAATGTTTTATTTGGATTTTTTTTTCGTTTTGTCATAACTGATGTTAACTGGCTCAAGGGCGCCAGCAGAAATTACTCCAGGGGGGGGGGAGCAGACGCCAAAATAGCAGTGGTGGTTGAGTGACAGTTTGGGTGGTTTAGGGCACCAAACAACGACTTTACCCCGAAGAGGACGAATTTGCAATCAGTTTAAAATTCTGAGAAGCTAATTGATTTAAAAGTATTAATAACCATATTTTAGGCTTTTCAGTTGCAAAACAAGTAATGCCAAACGATGGCAGTACTGGATTCAACCAAGTTGATTCGCTTTATTTGTAACGAAATTAGGCAACGTCTGGTGATCTGTAATTGCGTATCATATAATGAAGGGGGAAGTGAGTCATTGTTTAGGTGGCGGTAGGGTAGATTCCTACAAAAGTATATTTTAATGGACAAACTGCTTACTCTTTCTGAGATTTCAGATAAATGTTGATAGGTAGGGGGGGGGGGAGTAGGAATTAATTAAAATGTTTCTCTATACAGCTAAAATGTTACATTCCCGTATCTAAAAGCACACAAGTGGAAAAGGCAGGTCATCATCAGTCCCACCCGGAATTTTCTTTGGGTTGGCAAATACTGCTAGGAACTTAGTTTTCAGCAATTTCAAATGGTAATATTTTTCTTTTTCTATTTATATGAAATACTTCAATGTATTTAAACGAATGTCTATAATGTATTTATCGATAAGAGAATCCTATTGTAGAGGCCGTGATGGCTTCAGTTACATAGAAGATCAAAAGTCTCACAGAATTTCCATCCACACAAACAATAACACTCTTTTTCATCCAACCGAAATTCTTTAGTAGTAATATTAACAAAGACTTTTAACCAAAATTACTATTCATCGCCAATTTTTTAAGTATATTCAAACCTTATCCAAACTTGAAATTGCAAATTTAAACGTGGTACGGTATTAATCAACTTACAATTATTGATTTGCACATTTTAAAAGCAGTTAACAAGGGATTTGAGGGACCGGTACTTCAAATTATATTTTGGTTAGGCCTTATTTCGAAACCAATCAGGAATTAAATAAAAAAAGAGCTTTTCAACTAAAAGCAAGGAACACATTTGGAACCGATTTGAACAGAATATTCTTTGTATCAAGGGGGCTGTATGCTCTTCAACTCCCTACTCTTTACTGTGAAGTTTGGGTTTTTTCTAAATTTTTAAGAAAATATGCAATTGGAAAAAAGATTTTCAAAGCACTAACAACTTTTCTTTAATGAACAAAGTGTTGAGAAGGGGGCAGTCCCTTTTATATACGAATAATTTATATTTATTTTAAGTTTTAATCTTGCTCCTTACATTAGTTGAAAACCCTTTTTAACTTTCTTACATTTGACACTTTTTGTTAGACTAATAAATGGCTTTGCCTTTCTGATATTGTTGTTTTTGGCATTGTTTAGCCATTTTTTTATTTGTTGTGCTATTTATGTCTTTTTTTATTATATGACCCCGAAATGCGAATTCGGCCCTTCGGGGCTTGTGATAGCCATTTTTTGAAATAATTATCTTATCTTATCTTACAACTTTTCTTTAATGAACAAAGTCAAAAAATCAACAAAGACAAAAATCTCTAAAAAAAAAAACAAAAAAACAAACAAACAAGACTGTGGCCCGTGGAGAGAAAAGAAAAACAACGCGGATATTTCGCCTGTATACAAAAACGGCGTATTCAGCACGAAAGACAACACAAAAAAACAAAAAAGAAAAAACTAAAAACCAATAAAACCACCACCAAAAAAAAAAACAAAAATTGAAACACGGTGCAAAATGAACTACGTTGGGAAAAGATTCGAAAATAGATTTAATTAAGTGAGGACACCCGAGTAACTGAGGAAAAATAGAAAAAACTGTAAATTACTCAGTTGCGAAATAATCCTTTTGTTAGCTATTACTGAAGCAAATCGTTTTGGTCTAGCAGGTAAAATAGTCCCCTGGTGATTATTTAAAATCTTTACTCCCTTATTGACAATTGATTCACTCTTTGGAAGGTTATCATAAATTGGGTCAATATTTAAATTTCCCGAGTCCCTGTTTATGGAAAGGTTAGCACACATATGTTTTTTAATTTCTATGGCTTCCCTGGCCCATTGGGTGTACCCCTTATCATTAGAAATAGCCAAGGCTTCATCAAATTTTACCAAATGATCTGGTTGAAGCCAAATATGCTCTGCTAAAGCTGAAACAAAAGTTTCTGGTGGCTTGCTTAATTGTAGGGTTTTTTCTATTGAGTTACGGTGTTCAATAAACCTTTCAACAAATTGTTGGTGAGTCCTACCAATATAGAACTTCCCACAAGAACACGGAATTTTATACACCCCACTTACTAAATTTCCCCGAGTTAAATCCTTACCAGCACTAAAAAAACTACCCATTGGCCTCAGCGATTGGAAACATGTATCAATACCAAATTTACGTAAAACCCGTGAAAGTTTCTCCCCCAAACCAGGTACATATGGTAATGAAATGAAGCTTTTTGAAACAACTAAATCTAAAGACTGAGAAACCTCAATAGCCCTACTACTATGTTTGGCCCGTCTATTTTCAATTATTTTATGAATGAACTTAATTGGATAACTATTACAAAATAAAATATCCCTCAAGTATAACAATTCCGAATCCAGAAATTCCTGGGAACAAATTTTAAAGGCTCTATCCACTAGTGAAATTACAACCCCCTTTTCACCGACATAGGGTGGCAAGAATGAAAATTTAAATACCTATCATTGTGCGTTGGTTTTCTGTAAATCGAGAAAAGTAAATGGAGATCCCTTTTAATTAATAAAATATCCAGAAAAGGTAATTTATTATTATCCTCAAATTCCACTGTAAATTTAATATTATTATCAAAACTATTTAAATGCTTACAAAAAAGGTCTAAGGAGTCCAATCCATGTTTCCAAACGCACACCACATCATCCATGAACCTACCCCAGAAGCAAGGGGAAAGTCTAAAACTATTTATAGCGGAGGTTTCAATGGCATCTATGAATAGATTTGCCAATAAAGGAGAAAGAGAAGCCCCCATAGGTAACCCAAAAATTTGTCTATAAAACTCCCCTCGAAAACCAAAATAAAAAGAAAATTCATTTACCAGAATAATTAGTCTCATAATGACATAAATATACAAACTGGCTAAAGTCACATCCTGTATTAAATCAAAGTGTTTTTCTAATTTACTTTTTAAAATATCCTCGCAACTTTTTAAATCACACCGCGAATTCATGGACACAGCATAAACTCTGTTATGAATTGAGGTCTCCCTCAGCTTAAAATCGTGCACCTTCTGTCCAAGGTAGTACGAATTTTTTAATTACGATTTTTGGGGTTACAATAATTTATACACAGAACATAACAACCAATTCCCCCCTTCTTAAACATGTGCCGCAAAAGTTGAAATCCTGGGGTGGAGGGGGGATCGATTCTTATGACTCGTAAGTAGACCCTAGATCTTAGATGTCGAACAACCCCTAGGATAATATTTATTATAAAACTGTGGGGCAATGTGAAAATTATTTTTCATTGACTCTAATTCCTTTCTTGTTGTTTTTACATATTTATCTGTAGGATCAAAATCAAGTTTTTTGTATGTAATAGTGTCCAAAATAATGGATTTCATTTGAGTATTCTAGTCTTTAGTGTTCATAACTACCATCATGTTTCCCTTATCGGCTCTGGTGATAGTAAGGAATTTATCCTTTTTCAAATCAGAAAGGATTTTAATGTCATTTTTTTGTGAAATGTCTTTACCAATTAAGTTAATATTAAAGGTGTTTAGTTTTCCTACGATCTCAGCTCTGAGGAGTATCAACCTTATCTATAGAAGCCATAATTCCTGACTCCACCTTTGAAATTATTTTTGAATAGGAGACTGGTGTTGGAAAACAGAACTTAGAACCATTCGACAAAACTGCTTCATGTTGAATATTAAGAGGCTTAGAAGACAAATTCTTAATTGCTGGACCCAGACAATGACGAGGATAAAAAAAATCTGAATCTTGGAAATTCTCAAACAAAAGTTTATTAAACTTGTCAACCAAACGAACCTTGGACAATAGAAACTAAGGGCGTAAATATCTAATGGCAATTTACTTAATTCGTTTAAAAATGTCCTAGAGAAGGTTAATTCTCAAATAATTACCAAAATAATTTAAATACTTAGACATTTGAAAAAGTCTATGTTTTTTTTAATAAATTACGTGATTTAATTATCTTCGGCTTAATTTATTTTTTAATTTTGTTTCATTTTCAGTTCCAAAATGGGTAGGCTACATATTTTAAAAGATTTCGGAATCACTGATTCCTTCTTGCAATTTTTTAAGAAAATTTGTTGATTTAATAGATTTGCATGTTTTTTAACTAAAGACAAATAATAATTGACAGAAGCGGCTAATTGTTGCCCGTACAATTGACGAATGAAAGATCTTAAGCCAAACTGGCCAGCCATGACAAAAAACCAACAAAGAGAAAAATCTCTAAAAAAAAACAACAAACGAGACTGTGGCCAGTGGAGAGAAAAGAAAAACAACAGAAACAAAACAACGCGGATATTTCGCCTGTATACCAACAAGGCGTCTTCAGCACGAAAGACAACACAAAAAAAAAAAAAAGATAAAACTAAAAACCAATAAAACCACCACCACCAAAAAAAAAAAAAATGTACAATCGGCGCAAACTAATCCACGTAGGGAAAAGATGCTAATATAGAGTTACTTCAGTGAGGACACCAGAGTAACTGAGAAAAAATAAAAAAAACTGTAAATTATTCAGTTGCGAAATAATCCTTTTGTTAGCTATTACTGAAGCAAATCGTTTTGGTCTTGCAGGTAAAATAGTCCCCTGGTGATTATTTAAAATCTTTACTCCCTTATTGACAATTGATTCACTCTTTAGAAGGTTATCATAAATTTGGTCAATATTTAAATGACCCGTGTCCCTATTTATGGAAAGGTTAGCAAACATATGTTTTTTAATTTCTATGGCTTCCCTGGCCCATTGGGTGTACCCCTTATCATTAGAAATAGCCAAGGCTTCATCAAATTTTACAAAATGATCTGGTTGAAGCCAAATATGCTCTGCTAAAGCTGAAACGAAAGTTTCTGGAGGCTTGCTTAATTGTAGGGTTTTTTCTATTGAGTTACGGTGAGTCCTACCAATATAGAACTTCCCACAAGAACACGGAATTTTATACACCCCACTTACTAAATTTCCCCGAGTTAAATCCTTACCAGAACTAAAAAAACTACCCATTGGCCTCAGCGATTGGAAACATGTATCAATACCAAATTTACGTAAAACCCGTGAAAGTTTCTCCCCCAAACCAGGTACATATGGTAATGAAATGAAGCTTTTTGATACAACTAAATCTAAAGACTCCATACAGTCTTTATGGCGCGGTATGGAGAAAATTTAAAAGAGTTACACACACATGCTCCGTAGAATGTTTAGCTCGGAAGCCAAACGGAAAATCATGAAAAAATCTTTTAGCCTCTAGAAAAGCAAGTAGACGGGAAAGTATGGTCTTTTCAAAAATTTTGCTAAAAACAGACAGCAAAGATATAGGACGATAATTGGCTGGATCACTTCTAGGTCCACCTTTATATAAAACAATAACTCTAGCTCGCTTAAGAAGATTTATAAGCTTTGTCAATGGAGAAATAATTGAAGGAAGAATGAATTTGACTACCATAGTTGGAATACAGTCAGGGCCAGACGACCTTCAAGCTATTTCCAATCCTGGCTACTTCAATAACAGAAGCAGGATATAAAACCATCGATTTGAGACAAGGCGGACCAAAATAAGATTTGTAATCTGGTAGTGACTGTGAAGACCTGACTGAAGAACCAGTGGTTTTCCCAATATTGCCAAAATATGATGTAAATGCTTCTTGAGCAGATGGAATACCCTCAACAACCACATCACAAACTACAAGACTTGGAGGGATAGAAGGAGCCGGAGAAGAACGTTTGAGGACGGAATTGATCACTTGCCAAGTTTTTCGATGATCTTTCCCACATTCCGAGAATTTTTTGGAATAATAAAGGAATTTAGCCTTCCGACATAAAGAATTGAAAACATTCCTGTAGAGTTTGAATTGCTGAAGACGTGCAGCATTCAAAGATGGCTTTGCTGACTTAAAAGCTTTCCAAAGATTATTTTTTCTTCTCCAACTCTTTAGAAGACCAGGGGTCATCCATGGGTTAAGAGGAATATATCTTTTTCACCTTGAAGTAGAGGGAGACAGAGCACATATGTCAAAAATAGACTCCTTCACTGACCCATAAAAGGAATCAAACTTTGAACAAAAATCATTATCCTTACCAAAAATATTCCATGTCTTCTCAGCTAAATGGGTTCTAAGGTGTATCGATTCATTTAAACTAAACCTGAAAGAAGCAGATACTTGATTGTCTCTATTCAGCGTTTTATCCAGGTTAAAACTGGAAAATACAGGAAAATGGTCTGAAATATCACTCACTACAACAGAATTCCGAACCAAGTTAAGAGACGAATAAATATTATCAATTAAAGACGCTGACGTATCATTTACACGTGTTGGAATACAGGTTGTTGGTAGAACCCCACCAGTGAGTATATCTGACAAAAAATCCACCGTAGTAGAGGAAGCCATGTCAATTAGATTTAAATTAAAGTCTCCCATTATTAGAAGTTCACATGGACGTCTGCCTATTAAATCCAAGACCTCATCAAGGACCTGAAGAAAAGAAGGGACGGATCCACTGGGAGATCTATAAAAATTACCAATTATCAAAAAATTATTTTTTAATTTAATTTCAATAAACTGGGATTCAAAAACCCCTTCGTCATTCCTTGACACATCGCTTCGAACAGCATAGGGAAAAATATCAGAAATATACATTACTAGTCCATCCTTTGCCATCCTTCTGTGAGTTAGTCACTCCATACTGTAACCGGGTATATCTAAAAGCATTTAATTGCTAGAATTAAGACAAGTCTCACATAATCCGATGACATCGGGTCGCCCATCAAAAACTATCTGCCTCAACCTATCAATCGATGAGCATAGACCCTGAGTATTAAGTTAAAGGACCGAAAAATGATCATCCCGTCTAGTAGCCCACTTTAAATCAGAAACATACTTACTAGTAATTGATTGGGAAATATCTAGGGAATTTCTTTTAAATTGACCAATAGAATTATTAATAATACTAAAAATATCTAAGGGGTTTCTTTGTAATTGAAGTAAACCCCCATCAAGAGAGTAAAAATCCTTAGAGTCTGAGTTAGAAAAATTCATATAACTTAAGGAGACTATGTATCAAACCTGCATCGCAACACTCACAAAATAAAATACATAAAAAAAATAACTAAGGGGCTATAAATAAAAATAAAAATAAATAAATAAATAAAATTATAACAATCATACCAATACTGCAAGATACTAAACATACCTAAAAAAAAAAAAAAACACATACAAAAAACAGCTTATTTTAAAAACAATCAGCAATAGACCTTATTTTCTTTATTGCTGACCCTACACTAGGCTTTGCCAATATCTGACTCTGATCTGACCACGCATTACACGGACCGTAAATGTCTTTAGCCAGATTCAGAAAGTCCCGGCGACGCTTTGTTAGAGACTCCGATATAAAAATATCAGTAGATGCAAGACTAGCTTTTACTTTAAACACTTTACGGGCTACATCTTTGCTAGCAAATTTAACAATGATCGAAGCAACTGTAGTAGAACTTTTTTTCAGTCTGTGGGGCCTGATTATTCAGGCGGAGACGGTAAACATTAATCAGATCAGAAGGTGAGAGTTTAGTTAGGGACATTTGGCTATTCAAAATTTGAAATATTGCCGTGTGACTTTCAACACTTGGTAACCGTTTGGCCCTTTGAAATACAAGCTTGTCGAGTAGGGACTCCTGATCAAAATCGTCCAGCTTTGTTTCAATTCGAATTATTCTGTCATCGAGGTTCTCAATTTGAGTTCTCAGACCCTTTAAAGCCTGCTCAATTTTCACAAACTTCGGATTAAACTCAAGTGTGATTGCTTCATAAACCTGGCGGATTATTAGCTCAGCATGCTGTTTCGTTGACCTTGAATCATTATATATTTCAGTACCTTTTTGTGTCATATTGCGGAGCAGCTCACTTTTTGTGTTCTCTTGTTGTGTTTCTGTAACAACTAGTTGCTCATAAATTTAGGCAATGCTGGGAGATACCAATGTGGAAATATCTTTATCCCTAGTTTCCAGGGCTAAAAATGTTTTCGAAAGAGTCTGATAAATTTCAGGAGTATTTGCAAGCTCGGCAAATGCTTTTTTAACAGCAGGTTTGGATGAATTAGTCGTTTTAGGGTCGTATTTTCGAAGATTTGCGTCAATGAGCCTGAATTAATCGTGCCTTCTGTAGCAAAAACGAGGTATGTAGGCTTCCCTTTGGAGTCCTTTCTATTCTGAATAACTCTTACTGGCCAAAGGGGATACCTCTTGAATTTAGCCAGCGCAACACCAAACTGCTCGAAACGCTGCATAATTAGTGAAAATCTTATTGAAATGAGCCGATAAACAAGACAAAAAGGCTTATCTTTGAGTGAGGGCCGAGCCTCACTAATGCACCCGAGTGGATTTCAAATCCAACTTGTGTGAAGTCGGCCCACCTGCCTTTACTGCGCGGCACTGAACAGTGCACGTTACCGCACAGGCCCTAAAACTGCCAATTTTACATTAAAATAGTTCTTCGAATTAAGATAATCCAATCAAATACAGTCAATAATAATCCAAAAATCCAAGTTACCAGCTAACTATACAATAAACAGCTTATCCAAATGATTTATCGTGATGCACTCAATCGCAACTACGCAATATAACAAAGCATAATAGTTAATCCGATTGGCTTCAAAAACTAGTTCTTTCCAGTTCAGAGACTGAATTGGTACTGACCCAATTCATAAGTGTATATATAACCCTTAACATCTCCTAAGATAAAACTATTCTCAATATTTTCAGTAAAGTGGTCTGTACTTGCATCCACAATACTAGAAAATATTGTCACTATTTGACAACCTTATAAATCAATAGTATGACAAAAAAAAATCAATAAGCTGAAAAACTCTTAGGACGACAAAGGAAGTTATGACAATAAAGAAATGTGCACAGAAATAAGTTCTCGATCAAATGAAATTATGTACAGCGAGGTTTAACTACGTATCAGCTAATGTATTCGTCCATGCTTTGCATTCATAAGACAATTGTTCAAGAATGACAATAATGCTTAAAATGAACCTCTTTAAATATATTATTTAAAAAAAAACTTTCTGAAAAATAACTTTTTCAAAGAAAAGTAAAGACCATTTAAACTAAAGCTTAGCAGATACAAATACCTTTTAAAATTCAAACTCAAACCGAACATAAATTAATATTAAAGAATAAATGAAACCCAAAACGAACAGAAGTTAAATAAACAATCAATGCAAACAAACATACAATAGATATTAATGTAAATTAATAAATAAATCTTAAAACTAGGGAAACTTAAATTTAATATGCAAATCAAGCTTGAAACGAACAAAAATTACTATAAACAAGAGTTTGGGTATCACCTCCTTCTCTCAATGTAAAAGTCTAAAACCTATTGCGTCATTGGCGCTTAACTGAAAACGAATTATATAACTAATATTTATTTTCCAGTTCTTACAGCATTGAAAATAAAAATAAAATTATAGTGAAATAAATTCTTGAGCGGATGGATTTTTCAACAATTAATATGATTATACATCAAATATTCAATTTGATGTTGTTTATACTTTCCAAGACTGTACAAGATGCATATAGTTTTCAGTAAAGCGCCAATGACGCAGTAAGTCTTAGACTTTTACAGTGAGAGAAGGAGGTGATACCCAAACTCTTGTTTATAGTAATTTTTGTTCGTTTCAAGCTTGATTTGCATGTTCGATTTAAGTTTCCCTAGTCTTAAGATTTATTTATTAATTTACATTAATATCTATTGTATGTTTGTTTGCATTGATTGTTTATTTAATTTCTGTTCATTTTAAGTTTAATTTATAAATCAATAGGAATATATTTTTTTTTTCGTTTTAAGCTTGATTTTGATATTCAATCTAAGCATTACTTGCTTTAATATCTATTTATTCATTTATATTGTTACTTGTTGTATGTTTTTTGCTATGATTGTTTATTTAATTTCTGTTCGTATTGGGTTTCATTTATTCTTTAATAGTAATTTCTGGTCATTTTGAGTTTGAACTTTAACAGGTATTTGTATCTGCTGAGATTAAGTTTAAAATGGCCTTTACTTTTCTTTGAAAAACTTATTTTTCTGAAAGCTGTCTTTTAATTAATTTTTGTTCATTTTTGATTGCAAAAAATTTTTTTAAGAGTTCCTTATTTCAAAATCAAACTTCTTTAAAAAAAAATCAAATGTTCATCAAAGTATCAAAAATGGTATCACAGTAACAATGTCAAAGTGAAAAAATGGGTTTGTGTCAACCTCAAGTTTTTGTTATCTGATGCTTAAACCACTTTTAATAAAATGGCTTTCCCAAAATTTTTATCGGATTGGTTTGGGAAAAAAGAGCGTGGGGAGGGGGAGGCTAATTAACCTTCGGTCTCTTTTGACTCTTTAAAAGTGAGCTAAAACTTTCTATTTTTAATCAAACGAGCCCTCTCTGAAGTTTTGTACGAGCATCCCTTCTATAAGAACCATATATATCCCCAGAGTATAACTTACAACGCCTGTCCCTGGGCTAATTGTCCTTCGATCTCATTTGATTCTATAAATGTGAACTAGAATTTTCAATTTTAAATCAAATGAGCCCTCTCTGAAGTTCATACGATCATCCCTTCTAGAAGAACCATATATTCCCCCAGGGCATAACTTATAACGCCTGTCCTCGGGCCCTGGGGGGTAGTGTCAACCCAAAAGTTTTAATACCTGATGTTTGAACTATTTATTTGATTTTATTTTATTTATGCACTAAATTTTTATTTGATGCATTTCGGGAAAAAGGGCGTGGAGGGGGGGGAGGGCTACTTGCCCTCCGATCTCTTTTGACTCTTAAAAAGTGAAGTAAAACTTACACTTTCCAGACAATTGAGCCCTCTTTGAAGTTTATACGACCATCCCTTCCCTAAAAACCATAAATGCCCCCAGGGCATAACTTACAACGCCTGTCCCAGGGCCCTGGGGGGTTTATACCAATATTAAAAGAATCCGTTCATTAGTTGATAAGAGATTTCCAACTCTCTAGTTCGCCAAAGCGAGAACTTGGCAAAAGCTATTTGCAAAATCATATAAAGTGAATCTTTGAAGAGGTTTTGGAAAAGAAAATAAGTGTCAACAAACTAAAGTTAAAAAACTGTATAATTTTTTTTTAACAAAATGTCTATTTCAAAATTTTCATCAGATGGGTCTGGAAAAAGAAGGCGTGGGAGGGGGGGGGGGTGCTAGGTGCCCTCGGATCTCTTTTGAATATAAAAAAGTGAGCTGAGACTTTTAATTTCTAATCAAATGAGCCGTCTATGAAGTTAAAACGAGTATCTCTCTCATAAGAACTATATGGGCCCCAGGATATAACATACAACGCCTGCCCTCAGGCCCTGAGGTTTTTATCGACACTGAGTTGTGTTATCTAACCTTTGAACAATTTTTAACTTAAAGGCTATCTCAAATTTTGTATCGGATACATTCGGGAAAAAGGGGCGTGGGGGGGGGCCCTAGTTGCCATCCAATCTCTTTTGACTCTCAAAAACTGAACTAGAACTTTCAATTTCCAATCAAATGAGCCACCTTTGAAGTTTTTACGAGCATCCCTTCCATAAGAACCATATATTCCCCCAGGGCATAACTTACAACGCCTGCCCTCGGGCCCTGGGGGGCTGTGTCGACCCCGGAGTTATCTTTATATGTTCTTTGAACTATTTTTAAACAAATGGATATCTCAAAGTTCTTATCAGATGGGTTCGAGAAAAAAAGTGTTGAGAGGGAGGGGGGCTAGGTACCCTACAATCTCTTTTGACTCTTAAAAAGTGAACTAGAAATTTCAATTTCAAATCAAATGAGCCCTATTTGAAGTTTATACGAGCACCCATTCCATAAGAACCATATATGCCCCCAGGGCATAACTTACAACGCCTGCCCCCGGGCGCTGGGGCCTATGCCGACGCTGGAGTTTTTGTTTTATGATCTTTGAACTATTTTTAACAAAATAGCTATCTAAAGTTTTTTATTAGATGCATTTGTGAAAAAAGAGCGTGGGGAGGGGGCTGGTTACCCTCCAATATCTTTTGACGTTAAAAAGTGAACTAAAACTTTCAATTTCCAATCAAATGAGCCCTCTGAAGTTTATAAGAGTATTCCCTCCTTAAAAACCATATATGCCTCCAGGATATAACCTATAACCCTTGCCATGAAGACTGTGGGGGAAGTGTCCTGCTCAAAGATATAATTTCCAGAACTTTCAACTACCTTGAAGAAAATAGCTATTTCGAAATTTTGATTTGATATGTTTGGGGAAATGGTGGGCGTGGACGGGGTGTTAGTTGCCTTCCAATCCATTTTGACTATTAAATAAGTCACTAGCCATTTAAATTTCCAATCGAATGAACCCTTTTTGAAGTTTCTACGACACTGCTTTCTATAAAAAAAACTTACATGCCCCCAGAGTATAACTTACAACCCTTGCCCTGAGGGCTGTGGGGGGGGGGTGTCTTCCTAAGACCTAATTCTCTGAATTTTCAACTACGTTGAACAAAATGGCTATCTCAAAATTTTGATTGGATGTGTTTGGGGAAAAGGTGGGCGTGAGAGGGGGGTTAGTTGCCGTCCAATCACTTTCGACTATTAAAAAGGGCACTATGTCTTTGAATTTCCAATTGAATGAGTCCTTTTTGAAGTTTCTATGACAAAGCTTTCTATAAAAAACCTTATATGCCCCCAGGTCATAACTTACAACCCTTGCCCTGAGGGCTATGGGGGAATGTCCTCATGAAAAACATAATTGCTATCTGGAAATCAACTACGCTGAACAAAATGGCGATCTCAAAATTTTGATTGGATGTTTTTGGGGAACTGATGGGCGTGGAAGGAGTGTTAGTTGCCTTCCAATCACTTTTGACCCCTAAAAGGGCACCAGAACTCTCGATTTCCCATCAAATGAGCGCCCTTTGAAGTTTCTACGACGACCCCTTCCATATGAAGTGCCTCTGGGAAAAAAAATAATAATAATAAATAAATAATAAAACATTGGAGCCGTATGGCCTTTACTATAGGCAACGCTATAGCGTTGCCTCTGATTTGAGGGGTTTCCTTCCTCCCTATGGAAAGGAAAGATGACATTTGAATAAAAAAATTAAAACATTTTCTCTTTATACCTCCATAAAAACAAAGTACCCTGTCTTTTTGAATACCCCCTCCCTTAGGTGTTATTCAACATTTTTTTTTTAAACAGCACTTGTTTTATTTTTACATCTATTCCTTTGAGCTGCATGGAAAATCAATCGGTGAATTTTGTTTTAATTAGCGGGGAAGTATTTTAATACATGTTGCAATTTATTGTTTCGGCGTTAATATTTTCAATGCATGCGACTCATGCCTTAAAAATCTAATTTCAAGTTGAATCTTGGTTAAATATAATTTGCAAAACATTTTATAGATAAATGAAAAACTAATAAAGAGTTTTTAGTGAAATTTTACAAGTTACAATGTAATTTAAAATATATGTATCGATTCAAATAGTTTTAGTATTAAATTGTTATAAAGACTGTTAATATATATATATATATATATATATATATATATATACATATATATATATACATATATATATATATATATATACATACATACATATATATATACATATATATATACATATATATATATACTATACTATCATATATATATATATATATATATATATATATATATATATATATATATATATATATATATATATATATAGTCAGTGATATCATATACGTGATATAGTATATACTATATATCACTAGTATATACTATGATATGGATATATATATATATATATATATATATATATATATATATATATATATATATACTATTTTTACTTACTTTTAATTTCTCTCAGGAGACTCCTTTTTGCTCAATAAAAATTTTCAAACTGAGGAGATTCACCTAATCACTTTGGGTGGTTGGCTTTTGTTTTGATTCCAATAGATTCCCAATCATCCCAAATCCAAGTGTCATTATAGCTTCATTTTTAGTTGGTAAGTTTTGATACAAAGAAAGCTGATTTTGTCGACCTTTAGACGCCGGAAGTGAAGTGTCTGTTCATGAAAATAGGTGACTGCTTGTTTGTCTCTGAGACAGACAAGCAAAATTGTAAATTGTAAAACAGACAGGCAAAAATTGTAAATTGTCATATGGTTACGATAATGTTTTCCCTGAATTCATTGAAAAAAAAAGTTTTGTTTACTATAAGTCATGACTTTTTACTAGATTTCGGGAAATTTAATATATCCTTTAAATTTACTGGATTTTTTTTTTACTAGATCTAGTAAAATCCTACTGACGGTGGCAACCCTGATTTTACTAGATCTAGTAAAAAAAAAAATCTAGTAAATTTAGAGGATCTAGTAAAAATCCCGAAATCTAGTAAAAACTAGTAAAAAGTCATGATTTATAGTAAACAAAACTTTTTTTATTTGCCTTAAATTCAGGGAAAAAAATTGTCGTAAACATATGACAATTTACCATCTTTTCTTGTTTGTTTTACAATTTTGCTTGTCTGTCTCAGAAACAAACAAGCAGTCACTTATTTTCATAAACGGACATTTCAGTTTCGGTGTTTAAAGGTTGAAAAAATCAGCTTTTTGTGTATCAATTCTTACCAACTAAAAATGAAGCTATAATGGCACTTGGATTTCTGATGATTGGGAATATATTGGAATCAAAACAAAAGCCAACCACCCAAGGCGATTAGGTGAATCTCCTCAGTTTGAAAATTTTTATTGAGTAAAAAGGAGTCTGCTGAGAGAAATTAAAAGTGTAAGTAGAAATGTAACATTATATATATATATATATATATATATATATATATATATATATATATATATATATATATATATATATATATATATATATATATATATATATATATATATATATATATCCAAAAAAGGATTTTTGAACTTGTAGGTTTCCGGAATTTTCAATCATACTATGAAAACGAAAGAAAAAGGAAAAGAGAAAAAAAAGAAAAAAGATGGTGTAAATCCTATTGATTATCCTCCTGTAGTAGATCTCAAGGCTTGGCGGTGCGCGGTTGACTTCGCCGCACGTTCAACATTTTTTTTCTAGTATTTAGTAAAACGGATTCGATCTAGTAAATTTCTACTCTCCGATTAATTAACTTATTCCAGCTCATAGTGGCAACCCTGGTACCAAAGACAAATAAAACGTACCATATCCCAAATTTTTTTCCGCTTATTACGTTTCACGTAATACGCGGATCGTCGGTGACGTAAAGTACTATCTATGAAAATTTTGCATAAGACATTTTCGTTCACTTTCTTTCTCCATTCCTTTATTTTTTTTTTCTCTTCTAATACAGTACATTATTCCAGACAGTACTTGAAGAAATTGTTCGGAGTAACATATATTACAACAGAAACATTTTACTACAGGCCAACAAAAGTCGCTGTTTTTCGGCCATTTACGACCATTTATAAACTTGCCAAAGTTTTTCAAACTCAAAACGAGCAGAAATTAACATGAGTAGGGCTCAAAGCCCCTATGCCTTCCCAAGGCCAGAACATAACTTGCACTTTACTAAAAAAATATAAATGTTTTTACTTTAATAGCTTAAATAAATCTGCTTGACTCGCTTATTTATTGTAATTTTTGTTCTTTTTGGGTTTCATTTATTTATCGATGCTGATTTGTGGTAGTTTCACGCTTGGTAGATTATTTTATTTTATTTTTGCTCATTTTTGGTTTAATGGAGTTCATTATTTTTCTTTGAAAAATTTGTTTTGTAGATTTTTTTTTAAATTAATTTATGTTAGTTTTATATTGACATAGTCTTTTCAGGGAAAAAGAAAGTAATAGTTTAAATCTTTTTGTTTTTTTAAGACTTTATAGTTGGACCTGCTATTTGTAAGCTGGAGAAAATTTTTCAGAAATTTGCAACAGCATACACCTTTTCAAAATCTGGACACAAATATTAGTATTTAATTTAGTTTCATACTTCCTCTAGTTGCCCTGAAATTGAAAACTTGACATCATTCGCAAAAAGAATCTGTTTACTTTCTTTGATAGCTTGGATACATTTACGCTATTTTGATTTGGTTAAATTTTAAGAGCAAAAGTAGCCACGAAAGTTTGAACATAATACCCTCAGTCGTTCTTGGGATACTGCTGAGATGACTTATTGCAAATTAGTATTAACACAGTTCATCTTGATTTAATCTTAGGGCAAAATTTAGTTTTTAAACATAATGGGCAAATGGGAGGGTGGGCGTAGGAGGAAGATTAGTTGTCCTCCCATCACTTTCTACTATTAAAAAGGTCATTAGCCACTCCAATTGCCAATGGAATGAGCCCTTTTCCAAGTTTCTACGACAACTCCTTCGATACGAAGTTCCCTGGTCTAGTGCCCAGGTTATAAAATTGAGACTGCAATAACTACTATATTTGAAACATGGATGGCTGCAGGGTTGGTGGGAGGGTGAGGGGTTAATCGGTGACTATATAGTAATTATGAGGTAACCAAAAGAAAGGAAAGCATAAGGGCTGTTTTTTTCACTCATCAATGTGCTAGGATCTTACATCTTTTGTCAGAAAACGCTTGAAAGTGAAATCTTTGAACTAAGATCTTACATCTTTTGTCGTTTTGTGCAAACGTCTTTCATCATTCTGCTCTGATCAGCGGTCTGAGAACAATGATGAGTACATCATCAAAGTTCTCTCATCATTGTTCTATATGGCAAAACAGTGGCGGTTTTATGACTTTTTGCTAACATCAGTGAGCTGTAAGATGTTAGAACAAAGTTGAGTTTAAAAACGATAATCTTTGCAGAAAGATGCAAGATCTTAGATGTAAGATATTAGTGCTAAAAAACGGGCCTATAGTAGAAACAACCAATGAAAAAAATGTATGTGTCAAGGTGGTATTTTCCGCCGGGGAGGGGGGTATTTTCCAATGGTATTTTCATCGGGGGTACTTTCCGCGGAGGGTATTTTCCGCGGGGGTACTTTCCGTGGGGTATTTTTCGAGGAAGTATTTTCAGCGGGAGAGTACTTCCGGTTTTTTCTGCAGGGGAATTTTCCGGGGGGTAAACACCTAAAACCTTAGAATCAGCATGAAAAACCAATAATGTGTCAACTGTAGTCGAAATTCCTTTTTAATTTAAGTTTAAATTTCCTTGTTTAATTTAGTTCTTGTTTGATTTAAGTTTTAATGTTGCCCCATATATAGAGGTTGAACTTTGTCTGTTTAATTTATATATCTAGAAACCGCAAACAATATTTGTTTTTAATATTATTAATGAATTACTGAGATTAATGACTTAAGGAAAAACTACTACAGGCATTTACAGTTCACATGCGTTCACTATTTTTTTTTTACAATTTTGAAGT
The DNA here is from genome assembly GCF_049724085.1 of Artemia sp. Qi Xiang Cuo. Classification (NCBI taxonomy): domain Eukaryota; kingdom Metazoa; phylum Arthropoda; class Branchiopoda; order Anostraca; family Artemiidae; genus Artemia; species Artemia sp. Qi Xiang Cuo. Next base: position 9,046,850 of record NC_142808.1, on the reverse strand, counting down.
TTTTGCCGCAATATCAGCAATAAGTGTTTTCAGCTATGGTTTCCAATCCCGTGTTCTGGCTCTAAGACTACTCTGTAAAAGGCTTGATTTACTGCGCGGATCCAAGCCCTATTTGAGCCTGAAATTGAAGCTAAAACCAATTTTGGCTCCCGAATTTTCGCAACGAAATTCCATTTTGTTTTTCCCCAAAAATTCCCCGAATCTTGAAGACTTGTCCCCGAAAACTTCCCGAGTTTTTAAGGCATGTCCTCGAATTTTAAGATTCGAGAGTGGAAGCCCTGCTTGATACACAGAAAGATGTTTTTGCGACCTTTGGACGCCGGAAGTGAAGTGTCTGTTTACAAAAAAAGGAAAATAGGTGACTGCCATGCGGAACAGATCAGAGTGAAATAAAATATTTGTAGATGAAAGAATACAAACATAGATACAAAAAACTGAATTGTACCATAATTTTGTTATGTACCATATTTTGTGGGATAGTACTAAATTGTACCAGTAGAGGTGAAATCTACCAAAATGGTACAATTATATCACGTTTGGCATCACTGCTGACCACTAATCAAGACCGTTTCCTCAAGTAGTAGTCCTACTGACCTCTCTTGTCATTTACATCCCGTCAAACGCTAAGGGTAAGTAATCGGGCTTGTCAGATAAGTGATCTGGGAATTTTAGAACATGCAGCAAGAGTATAGGCTAGTCTGCCTTTCGGCATTCAAAAATTTGTTAAGACTCATCAAGTGCCCCTCCCCACGGTAATCTTTAGTAAAAGGCGAAAGATTAACTCGGTATGAGCTAATGCGCTATTGCGACGTAATCATATGTCCAGGTTCTGACCATCTTCCTTTGGCATGCGTAATTCGGGACACTGGAAAAAAGGTTTTTAAAATGGGGAAAATAACAGTTAGGGATCTTAAGCCGGAAAATCTTAAACAGTTTCAAGAAGAGATAAGTATAGTTTCTTGGGAGGAAGTTATGAATGAAAAAGAAAACGCATCGATGGCGTTTGACACTGTTTTTAAAATATTGTCACCTATTTATGATAAATGTTGCCCTGTGAAGGTTGTTTGTAAGAAGAAAAATGTCCCAAGGAAACCTTGAGTGAAGAATAACATTTTGGAAAAAATTAGTGAGCAAAACAGACGTTATCGGTTGTACCTTAATTCTCCAACGCAACAAAACCTCCAAGAATTTATGAAAATTTGGAAAAATGTGAATTCCCTCAGAAGGTCATCAATGAAACATTATTATTCAGAGAAGTTTCGTGATAAAAACGGTGAGGTTAAGGAAACTTGGCAAGTGATAAATGAGGCACTACGTGGTATTAACAATATAGACCCAGTGGATGAACTTGTAGTCGGTGAAAAACAAGTTAAAGCTAGAAAGGTCTTAGTGATGAGTTTTGTGAATATTTTTCAAATGTTGGAATTGATGTTAAAAATGATGTTGCTGACCATGGGTATAAAAATGAGCTGTTTATTGATGACCGTGGGGAATGTCGTTCCATGAAATTCATAAAGGGCACTCAGTCTGATCTCGAGGACGCACTGGAAACAATAAAATCGAATTCAGCTAGAATTGACGGTCTTAGCCTTAAGGCATTTAAGGCTGTCGCCGCTTACCTTTTGCCTTGTCTTCTATACTTGGTGAACCTATCTATGGAAAAAGGTCAGTCCCCAGATGCTTTAAAACAAGCAAAAGTGATACCTTGACATAAAGGTAGTGACAAAAGAGAAATGTCCAGCTGGAGACCTATATCGATTTTGCCACTGTTCTCAAACATATTTGAAAAAGTTGTTCATAAGAAACTATATTCCTACCTTAATTCTCTTGGGTTTTTATGTGACACGCAATTTGGATTACAAAAATCTCATTCTACTAGGCATGCAGTATACCATCTTCTTGATGTTTAAACAATGTATTCGAGAGCGGCTTAACTCCTTTAAATATTTTTATTGATTTTAAGAAAGCTTTTGATACTGTTGACTTTGAGCTGTTGTTTGATAGGATGTCACATTTAGGTTTAAAAGGAAATTGGACTGATTGGTTTCGTTCGTATTTGTATGGTAGATCCGCTATTTGTATTTGTAGGTCCGCTTTTATATTTAATTTAATTTGACAAATTACGGATCTACATTCCCGATTCTGCCACAACATCCTTTGTGGATGACCCAGCTATAATGATTGCTGGTAAGGCTTTGAGTGAGGTTGTTTCAAAAGCAAATAAAGTGTTACATAACCTGCATGTCTTTACTAGTCTTAGTTGCTTAGCAGTGAACGCGAGTAAAACTAATTACATGATTTTTAGTCGTACTGGAGTTATTGATAATGTTTTCGGTTTAGTTAATTTTAATGGTACAGAGATTAAGCAGATATTTGATACAAGGTATCTTGGTTTTCAGATTGATTGTAATTTAAATTGGAAAAAACATAGTGAAATTGTATCGGTGAAACTTGCACGGGGCTTAGGGCTGATTCGTAGATTTAAACATGTTTTTTTTGTCTCAGTTTATTAAATTTTATATGACTCATCTAGTAATCCTTACACTGCAAGTAGCTGTTTCGTATGGCCTAGTAATTTTACTTTAAATTATAAACGGGTACAAATTGTGCAGAGGAAAGCGCGGTCCCTGCTCGGTGATTTTGAAAAATCTGAACGTATAATGGATTGTAATTACCATTTTAATATTTTAAATGTTGGGCAGATGAGGGATTATCAGACCGGTATTTTCCTGTATCAGTGTTTAGATAATTTAGCACCTAATTATTTTTGTGATATTTTATCATCGATTTATGCGTACCATTCTTATGATACAAGGAATTCCGCGGACCTAGTACAAGAGAGACGACACACTGCTAGGTCTAGTTTTGTATTTAGGCATGTGGATGTTTCGGTATTGAACAGTCTTCCGGAAAGCACTAGGATGGCTGAGAGTGTGTCCTCTTTTAAAATAGATTAAAGAATTTCTTAATGAATGAGGATGGGTGAGGGGGGGGGGCTGTATTCTTTCTTCTATCTTGTGTAAGTATTGGTTCGCGGTTCCCACGAGGTTTATTTCTTATTTATTTATATCATTGATTTTTTTTTCTTTCAATATATATGTAGTAAGTGATTACAATAGTGAGTCCTGCACAAACAAATCTGTATAGATTTTCACGTGGTAGGTCTTTTTGATATGTTTTTTTTGTGAATATTGGTATTTAATAAAAATGAATTTCTCTCTCTCTCTCTCTCTCTCTCTCTCTCTCTCTCTCTCTCTCTCTCTCTCTTTCTCTCTCTCTCTATGAGGAGAGGCCAGTGTTGCCAGATCGTGAACAAAAAAGTAAGCCGCAGCCTTTGAAAAACAAGCCAAAAATAAGCCAGACAATTTTTTTCCCAGAATCTAACTTTACTTTTAAAGGTGTCCAAGTTTTGACGGCCGTTTAATAGAAATACTCACCACTATTCAGGTCCTTACATCCTACTGGCATTATCCACCATTAATTCGTTCCCTGGCTTGAGGAAGTTCAGTTCCAGTGTAGAGATTATTTTGAGGCTGCATTTAGTAGAATTGCAATAAACCGCTACCCCATGTGGAACTTTAGAGACTTTACAGAAATTCCCTCGTGCTATGTTCAGAAAATGCTCGACCGTGCTTACTTTCCTGTCCAACAGTTCGGGGAAAATTATTGACGAGGACGCCCACCGGCTCGGTTTCTCCTGTGTTAGTTCGAGCACTGTCCGTGTGTGCGCCGCAATTTCTGTATCCCATAATTTACTGAGTCGGTCCTCCGATTATTGTAATGATACTCTGCGATCCAAGGCGTTTTAATGTCAATATTTTGGTTCAGTCAGAGGTTCTTTTTGGCGCAATAGAGTTATTGCCGGAACAAATTCTTAAAATTGTGTCCCAGCCCTTATCAATTGGTTGGAAATAATGATGCATTACTTTTTAACGACCGTAACCCGCGGACAAAAACAAAAAAGATCATTAGATCATTGGTTTATTATCACATAGATACACAAACAAAAATCAGATCATTGGGATATTATCACATATAGATTCACAAAATTATAGAAATCATTTTGTTTAAAGTCAAAGCTTTGGAATAAAATCCTTTTCCAAATGCTAAATGCGATGCTAAAACACCCTTAAAAGGCTACGAAAAATACACAAGGAACACAATCGTACTTTTGTCTTTATCACAAATCCATTCCAGGGTCATAATTGGCTATCTCGAACCACAATACGTCCCTGGGACCAAGAACAAATAAGACTGAGTAGAACCTCAGTCTTTGGTCCATGCACCGACTATTGGATAACCCGTAAAATCTGAGCGGAGGTGGAGCCAATTTGAGAACTTGCTGAGCACCGAGTTGACGGCCGTCTGCTTTCCCTCATCGCAGCCGCGCATTTGCGAGGAAAAGACCGTAGCAGGCCTCCAGGCGTGTATGATTAATGTAATCAAACACTTTCACTTATTCTCACTCAATTTTTCTTCTCCAGGGCTGTACTGCGATGAGCTAGTTGTAGAGGTAACGAATTGTAATGTTCCGCGCCAGCTCCACCTCAACTTAAATTCGCCGGGTATCAGCCGTATTTTATTCGACTCAGCATGGTTGTAGTATCGAGATAGGGAGATGAAGGTTCTTAGTCTTTATCTGTTCTTGCTTGGACGGATTTCCAGTTTCCTGTTTGATGAGCCACATTTTAACGAAGTCCGAACATTTCACCACTTTAAACATGGACGGGAAGTATCGCTGGCCAGATTGGGAATGACACGCGTCATAAATTTCGATACTTTTACGTAAGACAAAATAAGAATTGAATTTTGTTGCTGTGCTGCGAGAGCCAACTCACTCATCGATTTCAGAAGTTTACAACTTATCATAATTATATTGACCTTTAGCGCAATATGGCTGTCCGAACTCTGGCTGCCAGTTGTTGAGTGAGTGCATGCCTTTTAAGGCACTTTATGATGGGAAAGCTTAAAAAAAAGTGGCAGTTTGGAAAAAAATGCTGCAGGATGGAATTTTGGTAATTAAGAATATCCGTCTTTCATAGCCCTTTAAGATTGACCAAATGCCTCTAAGATGTCACTGAGTTCATCTTCTTCGCGGTAAGCGTCAGGCGCATCAGCTCTGCCACATCGTCCACTGTCAGACGCATTTTCAGCTCCATTTTTCGAATATATGGAACTGTTGAATGAAGTCATTTTGGGCGATGGTACGAATGACGAACAGCAGTGGCCACTGACAGACATCCACAGTCGAAAAATCAAAATTGCGTTTAGCATTGGTAAAAGCATTCTATTCCGAAGCTTTGACTTTACACAGTTCATCATAGAAAACGCTCTCTCAACGACTGCGTTGCTGATAGGCAAACTCAGCAATGACAATGCCCACTTTGCCAAATCCTGAAAGACTGGCTCTCCAATAGGGATGCATATTTGAAGTTTTGTTCATTTCTATCTTGCATTTAATGGACAAAAATTGTGTATGTTCCTTCATTTATCTGTCTGTTTCATTTCTGGAGGAATATTTTTTTTATCATTTTAGAATTTGTAATTAATTTTTCCAACTAGTTGACTAATAACTTCTCCCAAGCAGAACTTAATTTTTCGCAGGGGTTTGTACAGAGATACAAACCAGAGAAAATAGCTAGAGTGTACATGACGACAGCATGACGACTCCTGGACGACTCACATGAACTAAACAGCTAAACAGGATCTGTAGATGTTACAGACATATCTGTTATGAGGTTGATTCCTGGCGTTATTCTATACTAACAAGTAACAGCTAATATACTGTACCTTCAGCTGTAGTTCAACCCCATGACTTTATGGCTAATGCTTTTTATGCTGTTGTTACGAAGCCACGATTCTCTTAGGATTTGAAAACTTCACCACACTGCCGCGGTCAGATTCGTATTTTGACCATAGAGTTAATACGTGATTTTGACCTTTCGTGAGCATTCGTTCGTTCGTTCGTTCGAGAATCGGATGAATTGCCAAAAAATATAAATTCTTCCCGAAAAAGTAAATGACGCCAAGAAATAAGTCAGCTCAAAATAAAAATAGCCAATTTTTAAGCCACAAGCCAGTTCCAAAAATTTTCACGCCAGTCACCAACAAAATAAGCCAGTTTGGCGTAAAATAAGCCAATCTGGCAACA